>NC_035435.2:15416001-15607323 GCF_002127325.2 Helianthus annuus
ATCCTTGTTCACCACTGGAAATCCTTGTTCACCACCGGAAATCTGGTGGTGGTGGTAGGCAGAGATCGGCGATGGTGGGGGTGTGGGGTAGAGGTAGGCGTCGGTGTTGGTGGTGGCGTTAGGGTTGGTGGCGGTGGGGGTTTTTTGGTGGTGTGTGGCAGAGGGGGGTGACCGGTGGTTTATGTGGAGTCGGTATCAAGAGACGGTGGTGGCGCAGGTGGTGTGTTCAGAAGCTGGTGGTGGGGCAAGTGGTTGATGGGGAGACGGTGTCGGTGGTCATCGGTTCAAGGGTGTTCATTGTTCTGAGGTAACTTTCATTCACAAAAAAAATTAGGGTTTTTTGCTTTTTTTCTTTTACAACTTCTGGTTGTTTTTTTTATGAACATAAATTTCAATTAGGGTTTTTATTTTCTCTTCTAATTTGAAATTGATGATATGTAGGTGCTTGATGATGAGTAAAGAAGTTTGGGAATTGTGGGTTTGTTATTATGGTTTTTTTGGGTGTTGAAGATGTGGTTTAGTGCTTGTTTAGTGCTTGTCTTTTTCTGGGTTTGAATATGGGTTTGAATACTTGGGGTTTTGACTTTTCTTGATGCTTGTTTATTGCTTGTCCTTTCTGGGGTTTGAAGATGGTGCTTTTTTGGTAGTTTTTCAAAGAGTGAACTATGTGGGTTTTGATCCGTTTGGATTGGGGCGGTGATGATGCAAAAAAAAAAAAAAAAAAAACGTATATTTTGATGACGATGGCGGGGCAAGGACGGTGGAGGGTAGGTTTTTGAACCTGCAACCCCACTTTGCAGCCTCTGATTATCGGAAAATCTGAGCCAAAACATCGTTTTTTTCAAGAAATCCCCTCGTTCTTTTGATTTTGTTTGTTGGGGGGGTTTTTTTTTTGAGGCGTCGATGATGATAGCAAACTATCTGAGACACCTCCCGAGGGTAGCTTTTTTTTGGGTGCGTTAGTTTTTGCGTAAAAACATTTTTGTAAAAAAAAAAAAGTTAAACCGTAAACTTTTTAACGTAAAAACGTAAAACTGAAAAAGTTTTTACGTAAAGCGTAAAAAGTTTTCCGTAAAACGTTAAAAGTTTTTAGGTAAATCGCAAAACGTAAATTTTTTTAGTAAAACGTAAAAAACGTTAACATAAAAAAACCGGCGCGTAAAACGTAAAAACACGGTAACGTAAAAAACCGGGGCGTTAAACGCAAAAAACCGGCGCGTAAAACGTAAAAAAACGGTAACGTAAAAAACCGGGGCGTTAAACACAAAAAACCGGCGCGTAAAACGTAAAAAAACGTTGACGTAAAAAACCGGGACGTAAAACGCAAAAAACCGGCGCGTAAAACGTAAATAACGTTAACGTAAAAAACCGGCGCGTAAAACGTAAAAAACGTTAACGTAAAAAACCGTCGCGTAAAACGCAAAAAAACGTTGACGTAAAAACCGGGACGTAAAATGCAAAAAACCGGCGCGTAAAACGTAAATAACGTTAACGTAAAAAACCGAAACGTAAAACGCAAAAAACCGGCGCGTAAAACGTAAATAACGTTAACGTAAAAAACCGGGGCGTAAAACGTAAAAACGGCGCGTTGAAAAAACGACGCGTGAAAAAGCCGGGCGAAAAAACGGCGCGTCAAAAAACGAGGCGTGAAAAGGCCGGGCGTAAAAATCTTAAAAATTAAAAAAATTATAATATAATTTTGATTTCAAAAAATTGTTTTACAAAAAAATCTGTTTATAAATAAAAAATAATTAAGTCAAAAAACTAATTAATGAATAGGACAAAAAAGGTAATTTAAAATTAATATATATAAAAAGACAAAATAGAGTGATTTTACTTAAATACCCTTTTGGATTATAATATTAAAGACATAATAAAATAAAAAGCTTTTAATATTAATATTTACTACTTTTAATCACATCCATCCATCTAGTTGATCTAAGGGCCAGAAAGTGGTTCCCATGGTTCTTACAACTAGAGGTGGTTTTCATTTTAGCGATCCCCTATATATATATATATATAGGGGAAGGTTCAAATGAAAACCACTAGTTATTGTGAAAACTCGAAAACTAATTAAAAAAAGCCAAAAAAACATACAAAAAAATTTTTTTTTTTTAATTTTTTTTTGCAATCAAAATTTCGCAGATTTTTTAATATAAAATTTTTTTTTGTGTAGTGCACATGTGTAATACTGCACATATGTATGTGTACTACACATGTGTATTATTACACATGTGCACTACACAATTTTTTTTTTTTTTGAAAAAAAGTTTTTTTTATATATAAAAACTAGCGATTTTTTAAAAAAAATTGAAAAAAAAAAATTTTTTTTGTGTGTTTTTTATGCTTTTTTTAGTTAGTTTTCGAGTTTTCACAATAAAAGTGGTTTTCATTTGAACCATCCCCTATATATATATATATATATATATATACAAACTTCTTCAATTTTAAACACCAAAACTCTCACACAAACAATACCATTTTATAAAAATATGGGTTCCCCTAGTTCCTCTTCCATAGTGAATTTTTACTACAAAGAGTTTTTTGCGGATGACGATGAATCCACCGATGAGGAGGTCGAGCAAGAGGCGGTTACGAGTGCTTGTCAACTAGCGGTGAGATATGTGAAGCATTGTCGCCGCCCCAAACCTGAAATTAAAACAAGAGATTATATTGAACGAGACCATAGCGTGACACATGATCGGTTGATGAAAGATTATTTTGATGAGGCGCCGACATTTTCAAACCCAGAAATTTTTAGGCGTCGTTTCCGAATGAATAAGCGTTTGTTTCTATGCATTATGCATAGTCGACGACTTGGAAACAAACTACGATTATTTTAAACAAAAAGCGGATGCGAAAGGGACACTTGGATTTACCGGTATCCAAAAGTATACGTCGGCGCTACGAGTCCTTGCTTACGGAAACACAACCGACATCAATGACGAGTATTTAAAAATGGCCGAGAAAACAACGCGAAACACCTTAGAGCATTTTTGTCACGGTACAATTCTTATACTGTCATCATTTGGCCGTTTAAGGCGTTTTTAACCTTTTTTTGCTTTTTAATTCTCCAATAATTAGGAACCTCTAAACTAGTATAAATAGGTTGGTGTGTTTTGGTTGAACTACAACAATAAAAAACACTCTCTAGTTGCAAAACACGATAAAAAATGCTCATGTTCTAGAATGGATTCATCTAGTGCTCAATCTTCGGTTGGTTGTGAGGCAACTTCAAACCTAGGTATGCTACATAGTACCTGAAATACAAATTGATTTCGTTGATCTTTTAAAGGAAGAAAATACTGAATGGGTGGTGAAGCATAAAAAATGGAAGCGGCTAAGGGAATCGAGGTGGGGAATAATAAAGACCTCGCAGAGGCGAAGATTAAAGAAATCAAGGAGTCGAGGTTCGAGAAATGGAGGAGGCAATATCAAAAGACAACATTCATGACAAATATTAAAAACAGGTTTAGTTTTCCATTGTATTTGAGATTTTAAGTTAATTGTTGTTTAGCTTGTATTTGAAATTTCAAAGGTTAAATTAGAAAAAGAATGGTTTTTATATTTGGATATTTAAAAAAAGCCTTGATTTTTTTTTTTTTTTTTTTTATCTCAGGTGATCTTGTTTCCAAAGATGAGGAGTACACCTTGGGCCTTGCTTTTGTACACGTTAGGACCTTAGACTTACACGAAGATGGTACAAGGAATAGATTTAGTACTAATTTTTTTGGAGCGCGTTAAGCGTGTGTAAAGCGTTATTTCATTAAATTTGAATAAAGTTTTTGGATTTATTTTGCAGTCACTGTAAAGCGTGTGTCTCAATATGTTTTCACTGTCAAGCGTGTGTCTCCATAGTTTCATGTGATATTTTAATTATTTTTATTGGTGGGTTAATTATTTATTTTTTTGGTTCGAACTAGTTTTTTTGTTTAGTTTCTACACAGCTATAAATTGGTTACTTGGAACCTAAAACGAAAAAAAAGTTCATTCGGGTTATGATTAATCTCAATGGGTTCCAACCAAATTGGATACGGCCAAACACATTACTTTGCGCCTCGATGCGCTTCTCGCTTTTTAAAATCAAGGTTTTTGATTGTTAGTTTCTTGAAACCAAACTTTAGAGGGTGATGCTATAGTAGCTTTGTACTAAGTTCCCATAACATAAAACTACATATTGCTTCTTTTGTCAACATTTTTAGTTGGGTCAAACAAATATTGTTAAGAGGGTGAATTAGAAGGGTGTTCTTGGATAGTCATAATCAAGTTAGAAGAGGAATTAATGCAAATGAGGTAGTGGTGGAGTGGTTGGGGAAAGAATTGGTGTTCCTTGTGATCCATGTTCGATTCCCACTCTCCTCATTATTTTCTGCGACATCTAGGTGAAGAGCGAATACGGGTGGCGCCGTTCGACTTGGATGGGAGGCGAGGTTTTACCGATTATTCCACTGTCGTGCCTTCGGGCGGGTGGAGGTCGGGTTTCCGCGCATCTGGGGAGAGCCAAGGGGCTGGCGGTGGTCGAGTAGTCGACCTTAGCTACAATGCCCGGTGTCATGATGGTTGGCACGTCATTCCTTGCCGTTCAAAAAAAAAAAAAAGAAGAGGAATTAATACTTTACTGGTTTAGGATGGATAAATTTAGTGAAAGATCTTGGTTTGAGTGTTAATTGCATGCTTGTGTTTAAGGAATAATTTGCATGGATATATCAATTACTACCACTAAAAATATAAGTTTTTTTTATGATGTTGTACGTTTACCCAATTTATAATAAGTATTTATATATAACTAGATGCGTGGTTTGTCGCGATGCGGTGGGGGTTTTAAAATATTTTGCCAAGCTATTCAACTTACAAATGACTTGTATTTTTAAACTCACATGTTAATTTGTGTTAAAAATAATTTTATTAATTTTTAAAACTCACATGTTAATCTTTGTTTACATTTAAGTATCATGATATTAAATTACCATTTATAAGGCCATCATCATTTATTTCGGGTGCCTTTTAAACATAGTTTGATTACATTCCAAAGTGTATAAATTTAAGCCCATATCTTTTGTTAATACATAACTATTTAAATGTTTGTTTCAAAATAGAAATGCAAGTCAAGCCACGTATTCGAAATGTGATGTAAGTTGGAAATCTCGAATCTTTTTCATTTTTATTGCCTCACCGCCCCCACAACCACCAATGCCGCTTTTCTTATCTCTCTGTACATACCATGTAAGATTAAATATATTATGTTTTAATATTTAATCTAGTTGTCATTATAATCATTTACATAATATAGATCAAAATATATAATAGCCTATTAAATAATTAGTTGGTAATTGTTGATGGACCATATTACCTTATTAATTAATTAGGTTTTCTCTTGGGTGCTTATATAAGGAGACTTATGTAGAGGTTCTAAGGTTAGACACATAACCAAATAACCATAACATCAATTTCGGCCTCCCTCTCCATAACTAAACTCCCTTGTCGGTTTCATCATCACCATCATCAGTTTGCACCCTAAGGAGGAACCAGATCACCTTGACTAAGAAGTCGAACTCTATGGCTTCTTCCCTCACTGGATTCTCTACTGCACTGTCTGCGGTGACAGGTATGTTTTCATGTTTTCCCTTACGTTTAAACAGAACCGATCAACATGTGGTATCAGAGCATATGTTGATTAGTCGGTTCTGTTTTGTATCCATAAATCTGGAATAAAACTTGAAAACAGAATTGAAAACCCTAATAAAATTCGTTTTTTATCATCCGAGATACCATCCCGGATCTGAATCGTGCATCTCGGATGCGTCTCGGATCGTATGTTCATCCTTTATTACCGTTCCAAAATTAACATGTTTAGAAATATGTTTAAATGTGTAATAATTTCCAGATTTCAGGTGAATGTTTGAATGTTTTATTTTAGGGTTCATCATATGTTCATGAGAAAATTCGAGAATTCCCTTAGTTTTGGAATGAATTTGGATTATTGGGTGTTTGTTCCTGTTTGATCTATTTTATCTACTTAATTTTTCGAAAAACTATTTTTCTATTAATGGAAATAATTTTCAAAATAAACAGATAAATATAATTAATATCTAAACAGGAAACTTAATCTCATAATCCCTAAAGTTTTGGATTTTCAACCTTATCAATTATTAACTGCCTAAGTTAAGGATTTTGCAGCTTAAGGAACACGTCTCGGATGAATCCGAGATCATCATGAACTGATCATCTCGGATGAACATCTGTTCATCCATCACGGATTAATAACTGTCTGATCATCTCGGACCATCTCGAACTAAGTGTCACGGGTCATCTCGAACTAAACATCACCATCTCGAATGAATCCAAGACATAATTCATCCGAAATCATCCGAGATCATTCGACTTACGCGTCTTGGAGACATCCGATATCATTCGAAATCATCCATCTCGGATAGTCCGAAATGATTCGAAATCATTCATCTCGGATGAATCCAAGACATGATTCATCCGAAATCATGAGTGTTCATAAAGTTCGATCCGTCCTAACAGGTGGTTTGCTATTAAATAATTGGTTTTGTAAATACTTAGTTAATTAATCAGAATCAGATAATGCTTTACAAAACCAAAATGGCTTAAACTTGAATGAGCTTTTGATGTATCATTTCTGGCCAAAGCTGATTTGATACATCTATTTATCGTTCAAGTATTACGAAAGCTATGTTAAGTGTGCATTACGAACACAAATGTCTTAATATCTGGCCAAAGTTGATTTAATTCTTTCATGTATAGCATACTTAACAAGTGCATGACTAAAGTGATTGTTTCATTTCTGGCCAAAGCTGATTTGTCACAACCACTTTGCACACATGCTTAAATGATTACACTTCTGGCCAAAGCTGATTTGTCTTCGTTTAAGTAGAATTTTAACTAAGTCTATTATTTTGATATTAGTAGTAGACAATATCATAGCTTCATAATTAAAATGGTCATTATTTATGGCTGCCTTAGTATAACATGCCCTTAGATCGCATTAGAACTTCTTTCTTAGTATCATAACTTCCTCATCTTATTTCCACTATCAGCACCCAATTGCGGGATTCCACCTTTGACTGGTGATAACTTTGCTGCATGGAAGGATGCTCTCATGCTTACGCTTGGGCTGCTGGATTTTGATTATGCTTTAAGAGAGAATAAGCCAGCGGACCTTACTCCTCAAAGTACTACTGCTGAGCAGTTGACTCATGAAAAATGGACTAGGTGTAACCGCATGTCTCTCATGTTTATGAAGCAGTCCATCAGCAATGCAATCAGAGGAGCCATTCCTGATTCTGAAGATGCTAAAACCTACTTGGCTTATGTGGAGGCGCAATTCAAGGGGACGTCTAAAGCACACGCTAGTACCCTTATCCTCAAACTGGTGACTACTAAGTATGATGGGAGGAGCGGCATTCGCGAGCACATCATGATGATGAATGTCATGGCCAATAAGCTGAAGGGTCTGGAAATGGAAATCAGTGATGGTTTCCTCGTTCATTTCATCATTACTTCGCTTCCTTCGTCCTTTGAAGCATTTAAGATCAATTACAACACTCAGAAGGACAAATGGACGATGAGTGAGCTGGTCGCTATGTGCGTACAGGAGGAAGAGCGTATGAGGATGGATCGCACTACTGATGTTGCTAACTTCTCTACCTCCAACTCTAAGAAGAGGAAGAACAATCATCAGAGGAAGGATGCTTCAAAAGTCCAAAGGCCAAATCCTAATGCAAGTGCACCTTCCAGCTCTAAGAACTCCATAGGCAGAATCCACTGCAAGTTCTGTAAAAAGGCAGGACATATGCAGAAGGAATGCCCTGACTTTAAGGAGTGGCTGGCTAAGAAAGGTAACGATTATTTTATGATACTTCAGTCCTATAATTTAAATGTTCCTGCTTGGTGGTTTAATTCTGGTTCTATGGTTCATGTTACCAACTCAACACAAGGATTCCTTACAATCCGGAAGCTGGAAAGAAACCAAAGAACGCTTAAGGTTGGGGATGATCGAGAATTAGAAGTGAAGGACATTGGAACATTACAATTATTTATGAAAACTGGTTTATGTATTAAACTTTATGATACCTTATATGTTCCTGAGGTAACTCGGAACCTTATATAAGGACCAAAGTTAGACATGGGCGGTTTTATTGTTTCCCATGGTCATCGCAAACTCTCTATCCTCTATGATTCTATTCTTTATGGTACTGGTATTCTGGATGGTGGTCTCTATAGATTATAACTAGATGATGACTTTTCCAAATCTTTGTTGTCATATAACATTAATGAATCACTCACAAAGATGAAAGAGAAACGAGACTTAGAGACTTCGTCCATGTTGTGGCATCAACGTTTAGGCCACATCTCAAGAGAACAATTAAATCGTCTCGTAAAGGATGAAGTCTTACCTCCTCTCGATTTCTCTGATTTTGGAACATGTGTCAAATGTCTTAAAGGTAAAATGACATTAGCGAATAAGAAAGGTGCCACTAGGAGCTCTAATTTATTAGAACTTATTCACACTGACATTAGTGGTCCCTACCAAATCGCTGGCATAACTGGACATACTTCGTTTATCACTTTCATTGATGATTATTCTCGTTACATGTACTTGTATCTTATTAAGGAGAAATCTGAATCTCTTACAACTTTTAAAGATTATAAGGCTGAAGTTGAAAAGCAATTAGATTGTCAGATTAAAGTTGTGAGATCAGATAGAGGCGGTGAATATTATGGAAGACATACTGATATGGGTCAAGCCCCTGGTGCATTTTATGAGTTTTGTAAGGGCCACGGGATTTTGAACCAATACACCATGCCTGGTACACCTCAGCAGAATGGTGTCGCTGAACGAAGAAACCGTACCCTTATGAACATGGTGCGCAGTATGTTAGCCAACACTAATTTACCATTATTCCCCTGGACTGAAGCGTTAAAAACAGCTGTTCATATATTCAATAGAGTTTCTTCTAAGTCTGTCCCTAAAACTCCTTATGAACTTTGGGCAGGAAGAAAACCGAGTCTTAAATATATGAAAGTATGGGGCTTCATTGCTGAAGCAAAACTTTACAATCCTTTCCTAAGGAAACTTGACCCTAAAACAGTTACCTGTTTCTTTATCGGGTATCCTGAAAACTCAAATGGTTATCATTTCTATTGTCCTTCTCATGTCACCCGTATTGTTGAAACCAAGCGTGCTGCGTTCCTGGAGGATTTCAAGGTCAGTGGGAACAGTACCAACCCTTACGAAGAATTGCAAGAAGTACAAGACGCGGGGGGGGGGGGGACTCGTCGCTTACCATTACTCCGATTACTCATCTTGTACCCAATGTAATTACTGTACCCGAAGCTATTGCACCAACTCCAAATTTAACTCCACAATCAGAACCCATTATACCTCATGACGAAGGCACATCAAACGCTCAAAACCAAGACAACGCTGAACCTGATAATCCACTCAGGAGGTCATCTAGGCAAAGAAGGCCTACTAATTGGGATGATTATATGGATCCCGGAAAGCTCAATGATCCTATCTCTTACAATGAAGCCATTAGCAGTGATCAGTCTTCTGAATGGAATAAAGCAATGATTAATGAGCTTGAATCCATGAAGAAAAATGACGTTTGGGATTTGGTAGAATTACCCAATGGTGTCAAACCAGTAGGATGTAATTGGGTGTTCAAAACAAAACTGGATCCGAATGGGAACGTTGAACGCTACAAAGTGAGATTGGTTGCAAAGGGCTACACTCAGAAAGAGGGAATTGATTATCAAGAGACGTTTTCACCTGTCTCTCGTAAAGATTCATTAAGGATCGTCATGGCCCTAGTAGCTCATTTTGATTTAGAGCTGCACCAGATGGACGTTAAAACCGCTTTCCTTAACGGAGACTTAGACGAAGATGTTTACATGAAACAACCTGAAGGCTTTAAACCTGAAGGTCAGGAGCATCTAGTCTGTAAGTTGAAGAAATCCATCTATGGGTTGAAACAAGCATCACGTCAATGGTACCTCAAGTTTGATGAAGTCATGAAGAAACAAGGTTTTATGAAGAATCAAGTGGATCAATGCACCTACCTCAAGATGAGTGGGAACAACTTTACTATACTTGTCCTTTACGTAGATGATATTCTATTGGCAAGTAATAGTTTAGACATGTTGCATGAGTCGAAGCGGTTACTCTCGCATAACTTCGACATGAAGGATCTTGGAGATGCTTCTTACGTCATTGGCATTGAAATTCACCGAGATAGACACAAAGGGATCTTAGGTTTGTCTCAAAAGGCTTACATAGATCGTGTCCTCACACGTTACAACATGCAATAGTGCAAACCCTCCATCGCTCTAGTATTTAAGGGAGATGTTTTCGGTTCATTCCAGTGTCCGAAAACAGAAGTTGAGAAGGAGCAAATGAGCCAGATACCTTACGCGTCAGTAATCGGGAGCCTGATGTATGCTCAAGTTTGTACTCGCCCAGATATCGCTTATATTGCAGGAATGCTAGGCCGTTATCAGACTAATCCTGGCCTAGATTACTGGAAAGCAGCTAAGAACATACTTCGATATCTGCAAGGGACGAAAGACTATAAACTGACTTATAGAAAAAGTGATCATTTAGAAGTGGTAGGCTATTCTGATTCTGACATTGCCAAATGCAAAGATGACAGGAAATCCACTTCGGGCTATATCTTTATGTTAGCAGGCGGACCTATGTCACGGCCCTCGGCCCCGGTTTGACCCGGTCCAGAGCCGCGAGGCAGGAAATCCCGTGGTATTTAATTTAGGTGACAACGGAAGTCTTTTAATACAGGATCTTTTAATACTCAAATGCCCGTTTAGTTTATTACATAAAGTTTAGGGATAAAACCCTGTAATTTACAATAAGGTGATTTCCCGGGGAAATCTTTATTTCTCAAAACATGCTTCTTTATTTATTTACACTGAGCCACTTTTCTAAGCTTGTAGTGCTTCACGGCACTTTTTCTTGGATCACAACAGATCACCTGAAACATGTTTGAAAAAGGTTTTGTCAGCAGAGAAATACTGAGTGAATCATTCATTTTAATTAAAATGACACGTTGTTATAATCTACAGTATTAAGAGCGATTACAATGTTTCCATATCAACCAACTACCCACAGTATTTGTCACTCGACCGGATCTGTGACTGTGGTCATATCACTGTTGGGTCCGTTCATCCACAAGTGACGTAAATCACTATTTAGGTCCGACTACCTAATAGTGTATATCATGATTTAGGCTCGCTCACCTAAAATGATACAAACAGTAGTAATGTGCACAATACCCCACATACTGGCTGTAATTTGGTGATTACAAAGACTTAATCCCTGTAATTATAACTTTGGAAAATAACTTGGAGTATTGTAAAATAGTTGATAAAAAGAGAATGACTCACATTGCAGATTTAACGAGCAGAGTATAAGCCTACTGATTAGCCTTGATTAACCTAATTTAAATAACAATGCACACACACAAACGGGTTAGTAACTAATACAGCAGTTACGACAATTCACGAGATTAAACCCTCACAACGATTAACAAAGTGCAATACTTATTGATTCAGCGGATTCACAACGAATGGCAGAGTATAGCCCGAGTTCGGACAACACTCAAACATTTAAGTCGAAATCACGATGAATAACAAAGTATAAACTCAATTAGAGCGACACTTAAACAATCGTTGGATAGTTATAATCGATCGGACGTTGAATCGTAATAGCGATCGAGTTATTACCCTGTTTTGCGGCAGCACTACGTGATTTGTGTGTGTTTTATAGTAATCAGCTAATATCTCGTAGTATATTTTGAATTTTAACGTCGAACAATCAACAGAATGCAAGTGCCAGGCCCCTCTATTTATACCCAAAATTGGCACCTCCCGCTAGTCGTGGAAGAATCCGTGTCACGTGCCGCGTATCGCCTGGGGTGTCCATTTAGGGTAGGGTAGGTTAGTCACTGGTATAGGCCTGGTGAGTCGATAGTTTAAGAATTCTCAATTTAGACAACGTATTTGGAGGATAATTATCAGCTAGGGTTTACCCCCCCTGAGTTTTAGGGGCCCTGATCCTGATTCTGATTGTTCCGGAAATTTTAGGGTTTATGAAGAATTACTTGGGTTTCTCAATTAGGGTTTTCTTATGGGACAATTATCATAATAGGTATTGATTTTAGTGAGAGTTGTTACATCCTCCCTACCTTAAGAAAAATCTCCTCCTCGAGATTTACTGGAATAAATGAGGATATTTCCTCTTCATTTCTGATTCCAGCTCCCAAGTGTATTCTGGTCCTCTCTTTGAATCCCATTTGATTTTGACTAGCACTAGTCGCTTGTGTTTGAGAAACTTGACTTTCTTGTCTTCTATTTGCAGTGGTTTCTCTACGAATTTTAACTTTTCATTTACCTCTACATCTTGAAGAGGTACTACCAGGGATTCGTCGGATAAACATTTCTTGAGATTGGATACATGAAACACATCATGTACTCCAGCTAGCTCTTCTGGTAGTTGTAACCGATAAGCAACTGGTCCTATTCGTTGCTTTACTGGAAATGGTCCTACGTATCTTGGACTCAGTTTTTCTTTCTTACCAAATCGTACTACTCCTTTCCAAGGAGAGACTTTCAAAAGTACTTTATCTCCGACTTGAAACTCTAGTGGCTTACGGCGATTGTCTGCATAGCTTTTCTGACGATCTGGCCGTCTTCAATCTTTCTTTGATTTGAGTTATTTTGTCAGTAGTTTCTTGCACAATTTCTGGACCTGATAATTGACTTTCTCCTATTTCTGCCCAACAAACTGGGGTTCTGCACTTGCGTCCATACAGTGCTTCGAATGGAGCAGCTTCGATGCTTGAATGATAACTATTATTATAGGAGAATTCAATTAAGGGTAAGTGGCTATCCCAATTACCACCAAAATCAATTACACATGCTCGAAGCATGTCTTCCAGGGTTTGTATCGTCCTTTCACTTTGTCCGTCTGTTTGTGGATGATATGCCGTACTCAAATTTAGTCGGGTTCCCATTGCTTTCTGGAAACTAGTCCAAAAATGGGAAGTGAAACGACTATCCCTATCTGATACAATGGAGAGTGGAACTCCATGTAAGGATACAACTTCGTCTACGTACAACTTTGCTAACTTTTCCATGCTAAAGGTTTCTTTCATAGGTAGGAAATGAGCTGATTTGGTTAATCGGTCCACAACTACCCAAATCGCATCATTACCTTTTCTGGTTCTGGGTAACTTAGTAACAAAACCCATTGTTATGAGTTCCCATTTCCATACAGGCATTTCTAGCTGTTGCAGTAATCCTGAAGGTTTCTGGTGTTCGGCTTTAACTTGTGAACAAGTAAGACACTTCGATACATAACTAGCTATATCCTTTTTCATTCCTATCCACCAGAAATGGGTTCTTAAATCTTGGTACATCTTATTGTTTCCTGGATGTACAGTATACCTAGATTTATGAGCTTCTTCTAAAATCTTATTTCTTAATTCTCCTTGCTTAGGTACCCAAATTCTCTTCTTGTGGAATCTCCAAATTCCATCACTTCCTTGTTCCAGTTCCTTTATGTAACCTTTCATTCCTTCAGCATCGTCCTTGATTGCTGTTTCTTGAATTTTCTTCAATTGCTCCATTAAATCTATTTGTAGATTTAATCTAAGAGCACGGACTCGCTTTTGCTTTTCCTGATACTTACGACTTAAGGCATCTGCGACTACGTTCGCTTTTCCTTCGTGATATTGAATATCACAGTCGTAATCGCTTAGGATTTCCATCCATCTTCTTTGCCTCATATTTAACTCTTTTTGCCCAAATATGTACCTTAAACTTTTATGATCTGTATAAACAGTAAACTTACTTCCATACAGATAATGTCTCCAGATTTTAAGGGCAAAAATTATAGCTCCTAATTCTAAGTCATGAGTCGTATAATTTTCTTCGTGCTTTTTCAACTGCCGGGAAGCATACTCAATTACCTTTTTGCGTTGCATCAATACACATCCAAATCCTAATTTTGAAGCATCACAATATACTTCAAAATCTTCTGTCCCTTCGGGCAATGATAAAATTGGAGCATTCGTCAACCGGTGCTTTAAAATCTTAAAAGCTTCTTCTTGTTTAGGTCCCCATTCAAACTTAACGGCTTTACAGGCCAGCTTAGTCAAAGGTACAACTATCTTAGAGAAATCCTTAATAAATCGTCTGTAGTATCCAGCTAAGCTTAGAAAACTTCTAATCTCCATAGCTGTTTGCGGGACCTTCCATTTGGTGATTGCTTCTATTTTAACAGGATCTACGTGAATTCCTTCATGATTCACCATGTGACCTAAAAATTGCACTTCTTGTAACCAGAATTCACACTTCGAGAATTTGGCATAAAGTTTTTCCTTTCTTAACAAATTTAAGAGTGCATGCAGGTGCTCGTAATGTTCTTCCTGACTTTTGTAATAAATAAGTATATCGTCGATGAATACGATTACAAATTTATCCAAATATGGTTTAAAGATCCGATTCATCATGTCCATAAATGCTGCTGGGGCATTTGTTAATCCAAAGGGCATGACTGTAAACTCATAATGGCCATACCTAGTTCTGAAAGCAGTTTTAGGTATGTCTTCTTCTTGTACCTTTAGCTGGTGATATCCGGAGCGCAAGTCTATTTTAGAAAAATACCTAGCACCATGAAGTTGATCAAAAAGATCGTCAATCCTAGGTAATGGGTATCGATTCTTAATTGTAACCTTGTTTAGTTCCCTATAATCGATACACATTCTCATCGATCCATCTTTCTTTTTCACAAACAACACTGGTGCTCCCCAAGCGGATGAACTAGGTTGTATAAATCCCTTGCTTAATAATTCATCTAACTGCTTTTTCAATTCTAGCATTTCGGTGGGTGCTAATCGATACGGTGCCTTAGCTATTGGTGTAGTACCCGGAATTAGATGAATTCTAAACTCTACTTCTCTATCGGGTGGTAACCCAGGTAATTCTTCTGGAAAGACGTCTGGGTATTCTGAGACTATAGGGATGTCCTGGAGTTCCTTACTTTTAGTGTTAATGATTACAGAAATCATATACACCATTTCTTGTTTTCTTGAATAACTAGCCAACTTCATTACTGAAATGAATTTCAGTGGCTTTCGAGGTTTATCTCCTGTAATTAAAATTACCTCTCCTGTGGGAGTACGGATTTCTACGGAATTCTTATCACAAAGGATTCGAGCATGGTTGGCTATTAACCAATCCATTCCTAATTCCACATCGAATCCGGCTAATTTCATAGGTAACAGGTTTGCAGAAAACTTATGGCCTAAAAGTTCTATCTTTACTTCCTGCAATACCTTATTTATGTTAACAGAATTCCCATCTGCCGTTTCGACTGTAAAAATCTGCCTAAGGGTGGTTAAGGGTAAGTTAAGAGCTTGGCAGTATGAAGTATTGATGAAACTTTGGTTTGCACCAGAGTCAAATAATACTTTTGCATAAACGTTATGAACTAAGAATGTACCGGCTATCACATCTGGAATGAGTTCCGCTTCCTGCGTAGTCAACTGGAATGCTCGTGCATTCTTCTTGGTAGCTCCGTCGGCCGTCTTAGTTTTATTATCTGCTGGTTTTGCTAGCTTAGGGCATTTTGTTTGAAAATGTCCAGGTTCTCCACAGTTGTAGCAAATTATTGTTTTCCTTCTACATTCTTCTTCCCGGTGTCCTATAGCTTTGCAAAAGTTACAGGTCACATTACATCTTCCAAAGTGATTCTTTCTGCAATTTCTGCAAAAAGGCGGATTTGCAGCTTGCCTCGTTCCTCTCTTCTTGAATTTATTGCTATTATTGCCCACCCGAAATCCTTGGGTAATCTTTTGGGCCAATTCCTTCTTTCGATCTTCTTCTCTTGCACGTACCAGCTCATCAGTTAAGGTATTAGCTAATTCCACAGCTCGTCAATAGTGCGAGGTCTCGCAGCTTTAACGATGTTACGGATTTCACTAATTAATCCCCAAATGTAGCGGGAAATGAGTACCGGTTCTGGCGAAGCCAGTGTTGGTACGACTCTAGCATATTCGAAGAAAAGTCGAAGTATAACCACGATAATCTACACCCATCATACGATGATTTAGGAACTTATTTGTCATTTGTTCCTTTTCATATTCAGGACAATACTTTCCTTCCACAAGATTCTTAAAGTCTTCCCATTTCATAGCATAGGCCATCCTTCTTCCTTTTGCTTGTAATACATTGTTCCACCACTCTAGCGCCCCTTCTTTAAATAGATTTGAAGCATACATAACCTGATCTTCTTCGGCACACTTACTTATTGCAATTACTGCTTCGGTTTTCTCTAACCAACGCAGTACTGCAGTTGCTCCTTCGTTGCCTGCAAATTCAGCAGGTTTGCAAGCAAGAAATTCTTTGAAAGTGCAACCAGGTGTTGCAGCTTTCTATTTCTTAGGAGGTGGAGCCTGTTGTGGATTATTATCGTCATGATTGCCGCCTCCATTTACACTATGACTAAAATTGTCTTCCTGGGTACGTTTGCTAGGAATGATTTGCTGTGGTTCAACAGGTTTCTGAGCAGCAGCCATGATTGCAGGAATAGCATTAGCTATACCTTGAGTGATGATATTTTCAATATCTTGTCTAGTCATGTATTGGTTTTCCTGATTTTGCTCAGATTGATTCCCTTCATTAACTGGTTCATTACTAGCGTTTTCCATCTGATAAGTTTTATAGATATAACTATTAGTATCAAATGATTGTAACTAAAACAATGGCAAGTAGTCACATAAATCTTTTTCACATCACACATATATATTTATAGTCAAAATTGTCGATGTTTCGACTTCTATTTTGTTTTATCGATTATATATGCATCCATACACAATGCTTATCTTACAATGTTTTATTTCCCATTTTACAGAGTTATATTTTTCTACTACTGTTATTATACAGACATTCTTCCCAACCCCACTATTCTTTGGTCAACTGGTAGTTTAGTAGCGATGCTCCCTTTCGTCGTATTTCCAGGAGATTTGTTCCCCCATTTCCCGGATCCTATTCCCTGTACCTATCAGCTCTTCACCGAACTGGCGAAGTTCGGCTAAATTTCCGTTGCTCATTGGAGGATTAGGGATAGGTTCTGGATCAAACTGTGGAAGGAAGGAATAAGGACTGTTGATCATATTTTGGAATTGCCAGTCATTTGTCCACCATTCTTCCATTTGGCCTAAAGGTCGAGTGTGGATTAGTGGGTCTGGAATAGCTGGTTCCAGATTTACAGGAAGTTGGTTTTCAGCCGGATAAGGATATAGATTATTATGGATAGGGCTAATGACATCACAATTTGCCAGTAGACGGTCTATTTCGTCTTGAAAGGTGATTTCTTCAGGTTGCCTAGAGCTCTCTCCAATTTCTATTCCTTTTTGTTTAGAATCTTTCCTGATTTCTATCTCTGTTGGCTTAGAACTCTCTCCGGTTTCGATTCATTTTCCTTTGTCTATAGGGTTTTCTACTTTGGGGAGTTTCCTAGTGGCTGGCTTTCTCCTGCGCACTTTCCTCCATCCTACATATCTTCTTCTCTTTTTAGGTTTTGCTTTTTCCAGCAGTGGAGCTTGGAATTCCAGAGGTTCCTCTATGTCAACAATATAAACAGTAAAGTCGTGGGAGACTTCAATTGGTACTGGGTAGAGGTTGAGATTCTGAAATGCTTCCGATATCTCATTCATGCTGGATAGCATATATGCAAAATGAACAAAAATGCTAAGTTAAAACTTTGGAACAAAGTTTTACAAATAAACATTAAAGTTTTATTGCATATTAATTTGTACAAAAGATAACAGGAAAGAGAACACACTAGGATTTAGTTATTTATTTACTGGGTAGTAATTTTCTACTAGACCAGGCTTATGGATAGTTTAGAGGTTTGCATTTTCTGCTACGGTAGCTAGCATATAAAGATTTGCCCATTTTTCATCTAATTTGTCTTCCCAAGGTGGACTATTGCCTAATTCCTGGATTTCTGGATTAAACCTCACTTTCTTGAGTTGGGGTTTCTTTATTTTCTCCTGTCCCTTCTTAAGAATCGAATTTCTTTTATCTGGGGTGAGAGGATTTTCATAATTTGCCTTACGGACAAAAATCCCTTCTTCCAGATCTGCTGGGTATTTGGAGGAGGTTCCTTTTTCTGTGGGTGCATTATCTAATTTGTGGTAGATAGCAGAAAGCTTTTGTTTACCCATACTGTAACTTAACAATTAATCAGTTAATAAAACATATATTCACAGAATGGCAACTAAAATTTCTAAGTATTTCTCAATTACTTTAATAGGCTAAAATCAATAGTAAGCTTAAATCAGTGGCTCTGATACCAACTTTTCCTGTCACGGCCCTCGGCCCCGGTTTGACCCGGTCCAGAGCCGCGAGGCAGGAAATCCCGTGGTATTTAATTTAGGCGACAGCGGAAGTCTTTTAATACAGGATCTTTTAATACTCAAATGCCCGTTTAGTTTATTACATAAAGTTTAGGGATAAAACCCTGTAATTTACAATAAGGTGATTTCCCGGGGAAATCTTTATTTCTCAAAACATGTTTCTTTATTTATTTACATTGAGCCACTTTTCTAAGCTTATAGTGCTTCACGGCACTTTTTCTTGGATCACAACAGATCACCTGAAACATGTTTGAAAAAGGTTTTGTCAACAGAGAAATACTGAGTGAATCATTCATTTTAATTAAAATGACACGTTGTTATAATCTACAGTATTAAAAGCGATTACAATGTTTCTATATCAACCAACTACCCACAGTATTTGTCACTCGACCGGATCTGTGACTGTGGTCATATCACTGTTGGGTCCGTTCACCCACAAGTGACGTAAATCACTATTTAGGTCCGACTACCTAATAGTGTATATCATGATTTAGGCTCGCTCACCTAAAATGATACAAACAGTAGTAATGTGCACAATACCCCGCATACTGGCTGTAATTTGGTGATTACAAAGACTTAATCCCTGTAATTATAACTTTGGAAAATAACTTGGAGTATTGTAAAACAGTTGATAAAAAGAGAATGACTCACATTGCAGATTTAACGAGCAGAGTATAAGCCTACTGATTAGTCTTGATTAACCTAATTTAAATAATAATGCACACACACAAACGGGTTAGTAACTAATACAGCAGTTACGACAATTCACGAGATTAAACCCTCACAACGATTAACAAAGTGCAATACTTATTGATTCAGCGGATTCACAACGAATGACAGAGTATAGCCCGAGTTCGGACAGCACTCAAACATTCAAGTCGAAATCACGATGAATAACAAAGTATAAAATCAATTAGAGCGGCACTTAAACAATCGTTGGATAGTTATAATCGATCAGACGTTGAATCGTAATAGCGATCGAGTTATTACCCTGTTTTGCGGCAGCACTATGTGATTTGTGTGTGTTTTATAGTAATCAGCTAATATCTCGTAGTATATTTTGAATTTTAACGTCGAACAATCAATAGAATGCAAGTGCCAGGCCCCTCTATTTATACCCAAAATTGGCGCCTCCCGCTAGTCGCGGAAGAATCCGTGTCATGTGCCGCGTATCGCCTAGGGTGTCCATTTAGGGTAGGGTAGGTTAGTCACTGGTATAGGCCTGGTGAGTCGACAGTTTAAGAATTCTCAATTTAGACAACGTATATGGAGGATAATTATCAGCTAGGGTTTACCCCCCCTGAGTTTTAGGGGCCCTGATCCTGATTCCGATTGTTCCGGAAATTTTAGGGTTTATGCAGAATTACTTGGGTTTCTCAATTAGGGTTTTCTTATGGGATAATTAACATAATAGGTATTGATTTTAGTGAGAGTTGTTACAACCTATCTCATGGAAGAGTCATAAACAATAGTTGACCACAACTTCCACAATGATGGCTGAGTACATTGCTGTTTATAACGCAACCTGTCATGGAATGTTGCTTAGAAATCTGATCACTGGACTCAAAATCGTTAATTCCATTTCTAGACCATTGAAGCTTTACTGTGATAACTCAGTTGCCGTTAGTTTCTCGAACAGTAACAGTTCGACTGGAGCTGGTTTATATCTCGATACAAAATATCGGTTCGTACGTGAACGAGTTGAGGAATATAATATTTGTATTGAGTATATTAGTACTAAAGATATGCTTGCGGATCCGATGACTAAAGGTCTCCCTCCTAAGGTTTACGAAGAACATGTTCGGAATATGGGACTTAGTAAAGACCTTGTTTAGCATATTGTACTAGCTTATGTTTTATGATTAATGAAATTTCCTCAGTTTGATTTTGTATGACTCTTAGAATGTGTTCAACCGGTATAATGGAATATAGACAAATAAAGTTACAAATCAAATAAAGGGCTTATGCGTATTTTGAACATAATGATTAGGTTTTAAATTAAGGCTATAGTATGACTAATGGGGGTCCTGAATCGCATAATGATTCAACAGCTGTATTTCTCTGCTATAGTTCTTGTTTAAGGCTAAAATGAGTGTAACTCCTGATCAGGCTTATTTAATACTCATAGTAAATGATTACTCGGCTAAGTAGGATAATGTAAGATTAAATATATTATGTTTTAATATTTAATCTAGCAGCCATTATAATCATTTACATAATAACCTATTAAATAATTAGTTGGTAATTGTTGATGGACCATATTACCCTTATTAACTAATTAGATTTCCTCTTGGGTGCTTATATA
This sequence comes from Helianthus annuus, assembly GCF_002127325.2. Lineage (NCBI taxonomy): Eukaryota > Viridiplantae > Streptophyta > Magnoliopsida > Asterales > Asteraceae > Helianthus > Helianthus annuus. Next base: position 15,436,774 of record NC_035435.2, read on the forward strand.
AGGAGACTTATGTAGAGGTTCTAAGGTTAGACACATAACCTAATAACCATAACATCAATTTCGGCCTCCCTCTCCATAACCGAACTCCCTTATCGGTTTCATCATCACCATCATCAGTTTGCACCCTAAGGAGGAACCAGATCACCTTGACTAAGATGTCGAACTCTATGGCTTTCTTCCCTCACTGGATTCTCCACTGCACTGTCTGCGGTGACAGGTATGTTTTCATATTTTTCCTTACATTTAAACAGAACCGATCAACATTCCATCCATCCGATCCGACCTACTGCGGTTTCTGATGAGTGGTGATGGTAATGAACCCTGATGTTCACACACTGATGTTAGCTACCATAACCACCACCGGTCGTCGGAACTGGTCACTATCACAAAACGACCACCTCAGTACAAGTAGACTCAGATCTAAGAGATCATCATCGTCCTTACGGCTCAGTGCCGCCACGCCTGCAACCGAAGTTGCCATGCCAAGAAGCAAGCCACCATCATCGTCGGATGTCAGAAACCCTCAAGAAATAAATAACAACAAACCAACAAATCCACAAACTACAATACCGTCAGTGGTACCGACAAAACTGAGAGTAACAATATTAGTAGTGGTAACCATAAACCTACCACCAAACCATAATTTACGGTAAAAATGCAACAATTTCCGGCAACAAAAACACTAACCATGACAAAATCATCGACAAACCCACCGGCAAACACAATTTCTGGCTAAGAAAAACACTTTCCGGCAAGAATTCCAACAACTACCTCATTCAACTTAGTTAGATCTAACGATCCAAAGGCACAGTCAACCTCATGGACCCGCCGAAAAACGCTTAACTTCATGATGATGTCATCATGAATCATCACCAAAAACCTGCGAAACAAGTGCCGTCAGTTTCTGACCGTAGGTCTCTTTTTTGGTCCGACAGAAGTTTCTAGAGGGAGAGAGGGATAAGAAAGCATGAAGATGAAAGAGAGAGAGAGTAGGTAAATATAAAACAAGTTAAGCAGAATGTACATACCATAAAGCACACAATTGTTGCAAATTATAGTAGTATATAATATAATATATAATTATAGTAGTATATAATGTACTTTAAAAAAATAACATTTTATGCTTTTAAACTTTATATAATCTTTATTTTTAACATCCGTATGTAACATGGGCTGATAACCTAGATCCAACGTTCAGGCCGTTTATACTTTTTATTTATATATTTTTGTATTGTTAGTTTTTCTTTTTTATATTTTGTAATTTAATGGTAGGGATAGTTTGGTCACACACAAGTTTTAACAAAACAAATGAATGACGTTAGATGGTTCAGCTGAAACGACAAGAAACTACTATAGTGTAGCAAAAGAAATTATGATACTAGTGGTTATAGGGTCTAAGTTTAAAGAATTATATTAAACAAATTTTGAGGTGTTGGGCTGCTTTTGGTGAAGGTAGTGGTTACATATTAGTTGTTCTATGCCCTATTTAATATTGATATAGGTGATTTGGATAATTCTATGTGTTTGAAATATGGTGGATCGTTACTTAGACCATGTGTAGTGGGCGTTTTTTTTAAAAAAATTTCAAAAATAACGCCCGAAAACGCCCACCCCTCCATTACATGGGGCGTTATAATAAAAAAAAATTCAAAAATGGACCCTTGGCGTTATAATGAAAACGCCGGATACTTCCAATGGTGGCAGGGAACAAGTTTGACTAGCCAATAGGATTAATGTTGCTTTTTCTTTTTTTTTTTTTTTTTTTTTTTTAATAATTGGAAGGGGCATTATTTGGGCATTATCCCCACTACACCACTTTATGCTATAACGCCCCATGCTGACTGGGTTGCCACGTGTCGGATAATGCCCCATGATGGGGGCATTATAACAAGTTACCACGACACATGGTCTTACGGGGACACAAGGTTACATATTGTTTGCGAAATCAGGTACACAAAATACGACTTTATATCGGAATTAATTATGATTCATAGGTATAATAGTTCCTATTATATGATAGTCATCATAGCAAGATAATATAATATAAGGGGAGTGGGGGTGGTCACAAGTGATGAAATTCCATCACTCACAAACATCCAATCATGTTTCGCCATATCAGCAACTACTATTCTATCACTCACAAGTATTCTTTAGTGGCGGTGGTGATCACTAGTGATGAGATTCTAATGTACAAGTATTAATACACAACGTACAAGTCATACACATACAATCAACAATTTTACAACGCGTGATCCTTTCCACGCGTGTATAATTCCACACGTTATTTTTATGGGTGACAGCAGTGTGCAAGTCTTCATCACTCGTGATGAGAGCTTCATCACTCGTGATGGGAGCTCCATCACGGACCACCCCCACTCCCTCCCCTAATATAACATAGCAATAGAAAGATAATATAGTATAATATACATACCATAACATAATATAATATGGTAATATATACATTAGAGTTTGCTTTTGAAACTAGTGGTAAGTTTGTAACCTAACTAATGTCCTATAAATATTTAACTAGAAAGAACGCTTCTCTTAATCAAGAAGAAATAAGCCAATTTAACTTGATATACCAACATAAGAGGTTATTACTTATATAAATATGATACACACTATAATACTGTTATTACTTATATAAATTTGATACACTATAATACAATTTGAATGAAATAAAAGAGTATATGATTATGATAATATGATTTGATTATGATTATGGCTATGGCTACAGCTATGAAATGGTACGTAATCATAATAAGTATTATTATATGTATGATTATAATAATTTATTATTTATTAAAACAAAATATAAATTACGTTATAAGATATGTGTATGTGTGTAATAAACTATTAAAAACAAATAATATATATGACTCCAAGCATAAATCCAGTTTATAAAATCACTCATGATCAGAACTTTAATTACAGGACTTGCAACAAAACGAGCTCGAGCTTACTTTAATCAAATAAGTCGAGCTCAAGATTGCTAAACTTTAAACTGGTTTTTACGATCTGTTTAAATCTCTCTTTTATTTATAGTTACCTTCTTTTACGTTATCGTGCTGATTAGGGTGCAAGAAATTAAAAATGAGATACTAACATAATTAAATTACTAAATATTATGGCGAATAGATGCATTACATATATTAAACTAGATTAACTTAGAAAAACATATATTAAACTAGATGATCCAAAACCATCCAAGAACAGAACCTGAAACCAATCCAATCCCTAAACACAAAGCCATTACAATTGCAGCTGTTTCTGCTTCAGAAGTTGGCACTGATTTTGGTGCAAGAATCATGATGACACTTGTCACATACCCATTAGTGAACCCCAACATAAATGTCAAAAACACTACAAACCCTTCACTTCTAAACCATTTAGGTCCATGAAGACAAGCTGTAAATACAGGATAAAACACCAACCTTGCTACACAACCCCATGTAGCCTTAGCAACACTCTTTGACATATAAATCACCGTAAACGATTTCCCAAAAAAGTCCGCGATATTATACGTGGCGATCAACATTATCGGGTACCAATCTTTAAGTATTTTAGACTCTAGATTTTCTGCTAAAAATCCCGGGAAAATCGAAAGTGTTATGGTATATGTGATGAATATTCCTAGTGCTGGCCATTGAATGGTTCTTGCTACATACCATAGTTTAGGATTTGAAGCTGGATGATCTTGTTGTAGTTGTTTGTAATGTTGTTGCATGACTGGTAACTTATACAATAGAGTACAACAAACAATACATACCATTAGAATGACTGTGCTGACCATGAAATATAAGTGGGCACTTGTTCTTAAGCCTTGTGGATCATGTGGGAGTGATGCTTTTGTTATGATTCTCAAGAGAGAAACCAGTATCCCTGAACAATAACAGATTAAATCAGTAAAGAGAAGTTACAATATAAAAAAATCACTCAAGTTTTATTATTGTTTAATTGGTAACTTTAAGTACCTAGCGAAATTAAATGACAAAAACAAAACAGTTACAAGACATGGTTACTATAGTTGAGCCACCCTCGGATGGAAAATTTGAAACTATGACTTCTGAATTATAATTATATATAGGTGACCATTTCAACCATTTTATGTGTCGATTCGGGTTATATATTATTTGTAACTAATAACCAAAAGCTTTTGGTTCCTAAAAGAAGTCGAAAGTTGAAAGAGTCCGATCTCAAACGATTTGTTTCATGAACTCTGTGTGAGGTTCCATCAATTTTGAAATTGAAATAGTCGAGTGGGACGAATGTGTAACCCTTTAACGAATAAACCCTTCTAAAACGATTTTTTTTCTCATGAATTCAGATCATTTTGAAATTAATATAAAAAATTTAAACTGAATTATTAAGAAAAAAGTACAAAATTTACACGCTTCATACTCATTACTCAACCCGTTCGACCCACCAATGTGGGATGACAATTCATGATTTTATTAGAAAAATAGGAAGGTTATGCCAAAAAAAAAAAAAAAAAAAAAAAAAAACAGAACTTTTTATGGAAAAGGCCCGTAATTTTTTTGCCTGGCCTCGAAATGGGTTGAGCCGTCCCTACTCCTACACTCTAAACTGTGGGGTTGTAGATAGTGCCATTTTATACAAAATGTGCTTGCTAACAAAGTAACAGAAGTTACCTGATGAAGCAGTTCCAGCAAAAACTGCTTGCATGTACTGGTTTGGCAACTTTCCTGCTGACCCTATTAGACTTCCTCCAATCAACCCATCGGCTAAACCGCATATCACAACGGTTGCAACCACAACATAGAACATGCTGCTATGCCGAGCCCCGCTCCAATCAATGGTTGGAGTTACCATCAAACATATAACAAACATGATGAATCCAATGTTCATCCTCATTCTAAAGCTAACTTTTGTGCTAAAACTACTCCAACTTATCATCATAACTAGAACTAGTAGTGATGAACTCATGTACGCTACAGAAAACACTTTCTCCATGTGTTTATCGGGGTAAAGATAGCCGAAATAATCGATAGCTGAGATCAAGGTATTCCATGGAAGCAAATTGCCTGCACCAAGCAAGAAATGGATCATATAAGCTAGTTTGTATGTGTCATTTTGTTTGGTTTGAACTTGGTCACTCTTTAATCTCTCCATTTTGGTTTGGTTTGATATGGCTCTTTGTTTATATAAAAGCATTATATGGGTGGTAGATAAAGACACTTTTGGCAAGATTTTTTCAATGATTAAAGGTGGATAAAAGAATATAAAATATTTCCATGAGGAAAATGTACAAAGAATAAGTTTATTGAGTAAAATATCAATATTACTTTTAAAAACAAACTAGGGTGACAATTTCTTACATAAAATGAATGTGAAATGAAAATAAACATGTTTGAGTTGTAATGTCTAATCTATTTATATAAATAGGGTGTTTGTTTAACTCGTTTAACTAAATGGGTAGTGTAAGATTATACTAAAGTTAAAATCAAACATATTAATCCTTCAACCGATTTATATATTAGGATTAAATATATAAACTATACCTGTCAACCCTTATACAACCTCCTAACCTCTTTTGATAAATTATGAGTTACACGTTTTGTTTTGTTTAGGTTGGATGATTTTAAATAAGTTTGATTTACCATTGATGTGTTTGATGCGAACAATGAGTCATGTTGTTACTGATTAACTTTAACTTGACATGATTGAATAAAAAAATATATTATTATTATTATTATTATTATTATTATTATTATTATTATTATTATTATTATTATTATTATTATTATTATTATTATTATTATTATTATTAGGAAAATTGGTGTTTAATAAACCAACCTTTAACCAGTTGGTAAATAATAATCCAGCCTATAGAATTAGTATATAATAATCCTACCTATCAGCATGTTGGTACTCAATGAATCCGTTAATTTTTTTTAACTGAAGTTAGTTTTTAAGTTTTATTTATTACACAAACAGTCCCTGTAGTTGTAATTTACTAGTTTTAACTATTTTATAAACCTCAAATCGAGGAAAAGGAGGATTTTCGAGTGGATTTTTTGTTTCATAAAATACTTAAAACTAGTAAATTACAACTACAGGGACTGTTTATGTAATAAATAAAACTTAAAAACTAACTTCAGTTAAAAAAATTAACGGAAGTTCATTGAGTACCAACATATTGATAGGTAGGATTATTATATACCAATTCTGTAGGTTGGATTATTATTTACCAACTGGTTAAAGGTTGGTTTATTAAATACCAATTTTCCTTATTATTATTATTATTATTATTATTATTATTATTATTATTATTATTATTATTATTATTATTATTATTATTATTATTATTATTATTATTATTATTATTCTAATTCTATACAATGTACTCAGAAAGGAAAGCTTGTCATTTTGACAAAGGGTAAAGGTAAAGGTAAATACTCTTTATAACTTTTGTTTTAGCCCGAATAAGTAGGTTTACTCAGATTTGCTATCAAGATATTATTCTAAGGCTAAAGGGTGTGGGGGTCATGGTTGGTACATGATTTCCATATAGGAACATGAATAGAAAACTATACTACCCCATTGCTTGATCCACCATGGTTCCCATGGATTAAACCATGGCAACCATGGTCCTAGTTTCCATTTTTCATGATTTTCTTTCCTTTTTCTTTAGACAAAAATTAATTAAAATAAATAAGGGGATAGTGTTTGGGTCATGACCACACCCCTAGGATAGTGATTTTAAATGGTGGATTAAAGGTGGGTGACATGGTGATGATGTAGAGGATCATGGTGGTCATATGGGTCATGAATACACCCTATAGCCTAATGAATGCTATAGGGTAAATTAGGGCACCTCCAACAGAATGGGTGGATGCCAGTCTAAATATATATTAGGGCTTTTAGGATTAAATAAGATTCTCTTAATAGATTGTTTTGTTAATTGATAAACAAAAGAAGAGCGGGGTTTTATTATTATAAAAGGTGAATAATCCTTGAGTTATCCATGGTTACTAGTTAAATGAGTTAAATAATAAACTTAATAAAATAAAGCATACTAGCTTTATTATGATAACAACCCCCCCCCCCCCCCTCAAATTCACAATGCAACACTAATAAGTATTGAGAGTTTGTCATACAAGAAACGACTATGTAGAAGGAGAGGGACCCACACTAAATACGTTGACTGAAACGTGTCCTGAAATCTCCAACTAATCCCGACTATGTGGAAGGAGATGGACCAAATACGCCTAAGTGGGAAAAATATAAAAGTCGAAGGACTAAAACTACAAAATGTCAAAATTCCATCTCTGGAGGTCCCTTATAGACCGTAAGGCACCACTTACAGACCGGGGTTCAAAACCTGTAAGGCGGTTTAAACACCCCTTACGGACCGTAACCCGCATCTTACGGTTCGTAAGAGATGCCCAGCAACAGTAGAATCACAGCTATCATTCCCAACCGTGACAACTCGTATTTAACCGTTTCTTTTATTACGTGTTAACTGTATGAACTATTGGTGATTTCGTGATAATGTTACATGTTACGTGAATGTTTTGCTTTATGTGTTTACATGAACCGAACCGCACAAGACTCACTCGACCGCACAATGCACACAAGCCCGGTTGGGCCGCATTCCTTAAGCTTGAACCGAATAGACAGCCCAAGTTGGGTTCGGCCCATCCCTCCCTTAACCGAATTATACCTAGAATGTTAGTAACATTCTCACAACTTGCAAAACATCCTAGCACACACACAAACCCTAGAACACACTCTCTCTCTCTCTCGACTCGGAACCAAGGCAGCCGAACACCCCATCTCTCTCGAAGTTTTGTTTCGGATCATTCCTTCTCTAACCGGTTAGTGTGTGTTTACCGATTTCATGTTTATGGATGTTGTGATATGCATGCTTTATGTGGTGATTATGGTTAGTGATGTTATAAATTGTTAATGTTAATGTGCTTGAAATCGGCTCATGTATGTTTAAATTGGTTAGGGTTTGTATAACTTGAATGGATAGATAAACATGATTACAGAATTGATGTACACATAAACTAGGGTGCATGCTAGTTTAGAATCGGTTGATTTAAGGATCCGATTGTATGTTTCGTATGATGATTTGGTTGATTGTTCTTGCTTAGATCATGATTAGGGATGATAAATGATTATGATTTGCTGTTTTGATTCGTTTGAAACTGTTGATTGATCTGATTATGAAACTGCCAAAGTTGTCAGCTATTGTTACGGAATCAATGAGCTGCAAAATAGGAAACTGTTACAATCTGTTAGTTTCGACTCGAGACCACAACACTCGCACACAAACAACACAACTCGAGACCAGCGTTTGCGAGTCCCGTTGCGACTCGAGACCGTGTAGTCTCGACTTGACCATGACCACTCGAGACCTCCTTGTTGCGACTCGAGACCTCGAAACCAGTACAACTCGAGACCGCTTAGTCTCGACTCGGGATCGTTAGTCTCGACTCGAGACCGTGAACACTTGCACATTATTATTGGACTTGCACTGTCACGAGCCCAATTGATTTGGGCCGGATACTTGGACTTGTTTACATGACTGCTATTGGACTGCTATGAATACTTGTGTATGCCATGATTATATTTTCCATAATACGTGTAGAACATACGTGCTATATTCGAATACGAACCTGACGTGTATGATAACCATGCTAGGACGTGGTTGATCACCATATAGCTTACTTGAACTTTCTGTGTATCTGCCGAGCACACCAAGGTGAGTTCACACAGCCAAGGCATGGGGTTCCCGGGTGGGAATGGGATTGGATGACTTATTGTATATACTCGGATGATAGAACCTAACGACAAGATACGACTAGACTAGTAACACCTATTGAACTGATCTTCGCACACCTGCCAAGGGTTGGCCGCGATATTATGACCGACTTCGCATACCTGCCTTAGGAAGGCCGCGAACTAAATTTACTAATCTTCGCACACCTGCCTGGGGGGCCGCGATACGAATAAACCTAGTCTAGAATACTTGGGAAAAACATCCCCTAATAGCTTCGCATACCTGCCTGGGAGGCCGCGATGGAAACAGATACGATACATGACGTAACGAACGAACATAATGCTACTCACACTATACTATTACTGAACTGTTAACTGTGAACTCGCTCAACTAGTTGTTGACTCTCTGCTGCATGCCTTGCAGGACCTTAGGTACTTATGGAGCTTGCACAAGGAGGAGCAGGTCGTTGTGGGCATGGATCGTGAATGCTTATTAAACGTTTATGACATTACACACTTAATACTTATGTTTGGGTTTTTACATTAATGCTTCCGCTACACTTGATTATGTTGGTTTTGATAAACACCTTTCGTATTGGTGGATAACTATTACTACTTATTTACATGTTCAATATGATTGGTGGCTTGATCCTGGTCATGTCACGCCTCCAAGCGGTGGTACTCCGCGGGTGGATTTTGGGGGTGTGACGGATTGGTATCAGAGCCATTGGTTATAGAGAACTTGGTTTTAATATGGGAAAAACGTTTTTATTAAAACCAGACTATAACCAGAACAGTGCTCTCAACGATCCACAACGACGCTTCGCTCCACGTGCAAGACTCGACATCCTAGGTAATATGGTTTATGTTTATTGCCTTCATGCTAGAACTATATAGAACTTTGCTCGTAGTATGCCTAGATACACGTGGCCCTATTGCATGAGAATACCTATGTGCTAACACTCTTCTGTCATCGCACTACTCGCGAACCTCTCTCTTACCGATGTTATCTTTGCTATGAAGATCATGTCTGGACGAATTAACATGACTCAAGCCCAGTTGACGGCTCTCATTAACGAACAAGTTGCTGCGGCATTTGCAGCCGCATAAGCAGGAGGTATATCCTGTAGTCATAACTCACACTAGGATCTTTAGATCCTACACTCCTAAATCAACTCTTGTGTTTAACTTTGCCCTATTCGTACACAATAGGTCAACACGCACAGCAACCTGTTTGCACTTTCAAGAACTTCATGGACTGTCGTCCAAGTACGTTCAGTGGCACGGAAGGAGCAGTGGGACTACTCCATTGGTTTGAGAAGCTCGAGTCAGTGTTCGAGATGTGTGAATGCCCTGAGGCTCGCAGGGTCAAGTACGCCACTGGTACGTTGGAAGGAATCGCGCTAACCTGGTGGAACGCGCAAGTTCAGATTCAAGGGTTGGCAGCTGCTAACGCCACCCCTTGGAACGATTTTAAGGAACTCATCAAACGAGAATACTGCACGCGGGATGACATCCACAAGTTGGAAGATGAGTTTTACCACCTGAAAATGACGGGGTCAGAAATTGAAGCCTACACGAAACGGTCGAACGAACTGGCCATCTTGTGTCCAACCATGGTGGACCCTCCAATCAAGCGTATCGAATTGTACCTCAAGGGTCTAGCCTCAGAGATTCAGAGCCATGTTACATCGGCAAACCTCGACAACATCCAAGACATTCAGCGTCTTGCTCATCGCCTTACGGATCAGGCAGTGGAACAGAACAAGCTGCCCAAACGCATCAGTGCTACCACTACTACTGTCATTACTTTTGCTACTCCCAGTGACAACAAGAGAAAATGGGAGGGGGATTCCAGCAAGGGATCAGTTTCTGTTCAGTCTCAAGCACAGCAGCGCAAGACAAATGACTACCAGAGTCCGAATCAGCAATCATCAGGCAGTCGGGGACAGGGTGGATATCGGGGAGTTCACCCATGGTGTAGTAGGTGCAACAAACACCACAGTGGAAGATGTCGCAGGGAACGTTGTCAAAGATGCCTCAAGATGGGTCATGAAGCTAAAGACTGCAGGAGTGCGCGACCAGCAAATCAGAACCAGCAACTCCCACCGCCAGCTCCACAGAACCAGCAGCAGCAGCCACAGCGTGGAAACCGGGGATGTTTCCAGTGTGGGGCTGAAGGCCACTTCAAACGTGATTGCCCTCAATTGAACCAGAACCAAAATCGCAACAACAACAATAACCAGGGCAATGGGAACCACAACAATGGAGGAAACAACAACAAAATGGCAACGAAGCTCGAGGTCGTGCTTTCGTGCTAGGTCAGGGCGACGCAAGGAATGATCCCAATGTGGTTATGGGTAAGTTTCTTCTCGACGATATTTATGTTACTGTACTGTTTGATTCGGGTGCTGATACAAGTTATATATCATTGAAAGTCAGTAAATTGCTAAAACGTGCACCAACACTCTTAACCACCAAACATGTAGTAGAATTAGCTAATGGTAAGAGTCTAGAAGCCACGCATGTAGTCAGGGGTTGTAATATTGTCTTAGCCGGTCAAGCGTTCTCCATCGACCTTATTCCCATAGTCTTGGGAAGCTTCGATATCGTTATAGGGATGGATTGGTTATCCCAACATCAGGTAGAGATCTTATGTAGCGAGAAGATCGTACATATTCCTCGTTCTAGTCAAGAGCCCCTCGAAGTTCAAGGCGACAAGAGTGGTGCTGTGGTTGGCATCATCTCCTTCTTGAAGGCTCAGAAATGGTTACGAAAGGGTCACACTGCTATTCTGGCACTTGTCACTGATGCAGCAGCGAAGGAAAAGAAATTAGAGGATATTCCAGTTGTACGCGACTTCCCTCAGGTGTTTCCTGAAGATTTACCAGGTCTACCGCCTCGTCGTCAGGTCGAATTTCAAATCGAGCTCGCTCCAGGAGCAGCACCTATAGCTCGAGCACCGTATCGTTTAGCTCCAACTGAACTGGAAGAACTGTCAAAGCAGTTACAAGAGCTCTTGGAAAAGGGTTTTATTCGTCCAAGCTCTTCGCCTTGGGGAGCTCCAGTACTTTTCGTGAAAAAGAAGGATGGCACTTTCAGGATGTGCATAGACTACCGAGAACTCAACAAGGTAACGGTGAAGAACCGTTACCCTCTTCCACGCATAGACGACTTATTCGACCAGTTGCAAGGGTCGTGCTACTACTCCAAGATAGACTTAAGGTCGGGTTACCATCAGCTGAGAGTCCGAGAGGAGGACGTCTCCAAGACAGCATTCAGAACTCGTTACGGTCACTACGAGTCTCTAGTCATGCCATTTGGGCTTACGAACGCGCCTGCAGTTTTCATGGATCTTATGAACAGGGTGTGCAAACCCTATCTAGACAAGTTCGTCATTGTTTTCATCGACGACATTCTGATCTACTCCAAGAGTCAGGAGGAACATGAGCAGCACTTACGTCTTATCTTGGAACTTCTTCGAAAGGAACAGTTGTATGCCAAGTTTTCAAAATGTGACTTCTGGCTTCGTGAAGTCCACTTTCTAGGCCACGTAGTAAACAAGGATGGGATCCATGTTGATCCATCCAAGGTAGACTCGATCAGGAACTGGCCTGCACCACGTACACCAACGGAAATACGCCAATTCTTGGGTTTGGCGGGTTATTACAGGCGATTCATCAAAGACTTTTCAAAGATTGCACAGCCGCTTACACTACTGACACAGAAGGGTGTCACCTACCGTTGGGGTAATACTCAGGAAACTGCTTTCCAGCACTTAAAGGATAGACTTTGCAGTGCACTTATTCTCTCATTGCCAGAGGGCACAGACGACTTCGTGGTTTACTGTGATGCATCCATTCAGGGTCTTGGATGTGTATTAATGCAGCGCGACAAGGTCATTGCTTACGCTTCGCTCCAACTTAAGGTTCACGAACGGAACTACACGACACACGATTTAGAGCTGGGAGCTGTTGTTTGTGCGCTTAAGATATGGCGACACTACCTGTACGGTACCAAGTGCACTATTTACACCGATCACAGGAGTCTCGAGCATATCCTTAAGCAAAAGGATTTGAACATGCGTCAATGACGATGGGTTGAACTGCTGAACGATTACGAATGCGCTATCAAGTACCATCCAGGCAAAGCCAATGTTGTGGCTGACGCTCTCAGTCGAAAAGATACTGCACCTAGGCGTGTACGAGCCTTACAGCTCACCATTCAGTCTAGTCTTCCTGCACAGATACGAGATGCTCAGGTAGAAGCTTTGAAACCAGAAAACGTCAAGGCTGAAGCCCTACGCGGCTCGAGGCAACGATTAGAACAGAAGGGAGACGGCGCCTACTACGTAACGGGGCGTATCTGGGTCCCACTATATGGCGGTTTACGAGAACTTGTGATGGATGAAGCACACAAGTCTCGCTACTCTATACATCCAGGTTCGGTTAAGATGTACCACGACATCAGAACTACTTATTGGTGGCCTAGCATGAAGGCCCACATTGCCACTTATGTCGGCAAATGCTTAACCTGTGCAAGAGTCAAGGCAGAATATCAGAAACCAGCAGGCTTACTTCAGCAACCAAAGATACCACAGTGGAAATGGGAGGAAATTTCCATGGATTTTGTTACAGGCCTGCCTAGATCTCAGCGTGGGAACGATACTATTTGGGTGATCGTGGATCGACTCACCAAATCTGCTCACTTCTTGGCAATCAAAGAAACGGACAAGTTTTCCACACTTGCAGACATATACTTGAAGGAAGTAGTCTCAAGGCACGAGGTGCCCACCTCTATTATCTCGGATCGCGATGCACGATTCACTTCAGAACTGTGGCAAGCAATGCACAAAGCTTTTGGCTCACAGCTGGACATGAGCACAGCATATCACCCTCAGACAGATGGACAGTCTGAACGCACGATACAAACTCTAGAAGACATGCTTCGGGCATGTGTTATCGATTTCGGCAACGGCTGGGAAAAGCATCTCCCTTTGGTGGAGTTTTCGTATAATAACAGTTACCACACCAGCATCCAAGCCGCTCCATTCGAGGCATTGTACGGGCGTAAATGCCGGTCACCTCTCTGTTGGGCAGAGGTGGGGGATAGTCAGATCACGGGTCCAGAACTTATAGTGGACACCACGGAAAAGATTGCACAGATAAGACAACGCATGGCGGCAGCACGTGACCGTCAGAAAAGCTACGCGGATAAGCGTAGGAAGCCATTGGAATTTCAGGTCAGGGACCGGGTTTTACTCAAAGTCTCACCCTGGAAGGGTGTGGTTCGTTTTGACAAACGGGGCAAACTAAATCCGCGGTACATCGGACCATTCAAAATCATTGAGAAAATAGGCAAAGTGGCCTACAAGCTAAACCTACCAGCAGAACTCGGGGCAGTTCACAACGTTTTTCACGTGTCGAATCTGAAGAAGTGCTTGTCAGATGAGACCCTCATAATTCCTTTGAAAGAGCTCACTATCGACGAACAGTTTCACTTCGTCGAGGAACCAGTGGAAATCACGGACCGGGATGTTAAGGTCCTCAAGCACAAGAGAATCCCTCTTGTCCAAGTTCGTTGGAACTCCAAACGTGGCCCAGAGTACACCTGGGAACGCGAAGACCAGATGACAGAAAAGTATCCCCAGTTATTCGGAACCAATGCAACCACTACTGAGGCTGAACCTACTACTGCAGAATTTCGGGACAAAATTCCAGATCAACGGGGGAAGGATGTGACACCCCAGGAAAACCAGTGAACTATACAACTTACCTAGCTTCCTCAGTGAGTGCGTACCAAATTTCGGGACGAAATTTCTTTTTAGTTGGGGATAATGTGACAACTCGTATTTAACCGTTTCTTTTATTACGTGTTAACTGTATGAACTATTGGTGATTTCGTGATAATGTTACATGTTACGTGAATGTTTTGCTTTATGTGTTTACATGAACCGAACCGCACAAGACTCACTCGACCGCACAATGCACACAAGCCCGGTTGGGCCGCATTCCTTAAGCTTGAACCGAATGGACAGCCCAAGTTGGGTTCGGCCCATCCCTCCCTTAACCGAATTATACCTAGAATGTTAGTAACATTCTCACAACTTGCAAAACATCCTAGCACACACACAAACCCTAGAACACACACACACTCTCTCTCTCTCTCTCGACTCGGAACCAAGGCAGCCGAACACCCCATCTCTCTCGAAGTTTTGTTTCGGATCATTCCTTCTCTAACCGGTTAGTGTGTGTTTACCGATTTCATGTTTATGGATGTTGTGATATGCATGCTTTATGTGGTGATTATGGTTAGTGATGTTATAAGTTGTTAATGTTAATGTGCTTGAAATCGGCTCATGTATGTTTAAATTGGTTAGGGTTTGTATAACTTGAATGGATAGATAAACATGATTACAGAATTGATGTACACATAAACTAGGGTGCATGCTAGTTTAGAATCGGTTGATTTAAGGATCCGATTGTATGTTTCGTATGATGATTTGGTTGATTGTTCTTGCTTAGATCATGATTAGGGATGATAAATGATTATGATTTGCTGTTTTGATTCGTTTGAAACTGTTGATTGATCTGATTATGAAACTGCCAAAGTTGTCAGCTATTGTTACGGAATCAATGAGCTGCAAAATAGGAAACTGTTACAATCTGTTAGTCTCGACTCGAGACCACAACACTCGCACACAAACAGCACAACTCGAGACCAGCGTTTGCGAGTCCCGTTGCGACTCGAGACCGTGTAGTCTCGACTTGACCATGACCACTCGAGACCTCCTTGTTGCGACTCGAGACCTCGAAACCAGTACAACTCGAGACCGCTTAGTCTCGACTCGGGATCGTTAGTCTCGACTCAAGACCGTGAACACTTGCACATTATTATTGGACTTGCACTATCACGAGCCCAATTGATTTGGGCCGGATACTTGGACTTGTTTACATGACTGCTATTGGACTGCTATGAATACTTGTGTATGCCATGATTATATTTGCCATAATACGTGTAGAACATACGTGCTATATTCGAATACGAACCTGACGTGTATGATAACCATGCTAGGACGTGGTTGATCACCATATAGCTTACTTGAACTTTCTGTGTATCTGCCGAGCACACCAAGGTGAGTTCACACAGCCAAGGCATGGGGTTCCCGGGTGGGAATGGGATTGGATGACTTATTGTATATACTCGGATGATAGAACCTAACGACAAGATACGACTAGACTAGTAACACCTATTGAACTGATCTTCGCACACCTGCCAAGGGTTGGCCGCGATATTATGACCGACTTCGCATACCTGCCTTAGGAAGGCCGCGAACTAAATTTACTAATCTTCGCACACCTGCCTGGGGGGCCGCGATACGAATAAACCTAGTCTAGAATACTTGGGAAAAACATCCCCTAATAGCTTCGCATACCTGCCTGGGAGGCCGCGATGGAAACAGATACGATACATGACATAACGAACGAATATAATGCTACTCACACTATACTATTACTGAACTGTTAACTGTGAACTCGCTCAACTAGTTGTTGACTCTCTGCTGCATGCCTTGCAGGACCTTAGGTACTTATGGAGCTTGCACAAGGAGGAGCAGGTCGTTGTGGCCATGGATCGTGAATGCTTATTAAACGTTTATGACATTACACACTTAATACTTATGTTTGGGTTTTTACATTAATGCTTCCGCTACACTTGATTATGTTGGTTTTGATAAACACCTTTCGTATTGGTGGATAACTATTACTACTTATTTACATGTTCAATATGATTGGTGGCTTGATCCTGGTCATGTCACACCTCTAAGCGGTGGTACTTTGCGGGTGGATTTTGGGGGTGTGACACCAACTGCGTTCCAAGCCACCTGGTCGCGAAAATGCCACCATTTCATCTCCTTGTGACACTAATCAGCTTCTAATCATCTGGGATTACACTTGGCATGAATTTGGAGCTTCTTGATTAGTATAAATAGGTGCTCATGAGCTCATTTCTAACTCATACCTTCAATTCACTCTAAATCTGTTCTCGGGAGCATTCCTGGAGTTTGGGAGCAGCTGATCTCAATCCTTCTTAGGAGTCCTTTAGTCTAGTAAGTACTTCTCCTTTCCTCAATTTCAATTAATTAGTTAGTAAAAGTCAAACAATTTGACTTTTCGTTTGACTTTCAGTTTTGACCATTATGGTTAAGTCAAAGTTCAATCTGAACTTTCCTATGTGAACGTAATAATGTTGGTATGATTCCTCTGTAATCATACTCTCCGATGATCACGTTAAGTAAGTGAAATGACGGGTCAAGCATGCTTATTTTAAAAGTAAGAATGCAACGGTTTATGTAAATTGCCTAAATGAACTCTTACGCTTATAACTCATTTGTTTTGACATTAAAACAGAATGTATAACATATATAAACCTATTTTAGCATGCCCAACTCGTCATTTCAGTTTAGCTCCTCATTCTATGTCGAAAGTCAAGCAGTTTGACTTTTACCTTGACTTTCGATTCTGACCCACTTGATCAACGTTAGAACTTGTTTAAACTCGGCATTATGACCATATTAATGTAATGTATAACCCTCTGAAGTTATACCTTTTGGTCATATTGTTTGGTATGTCAAATGACAAGTCTAGTATTTATATTTTAAAAAAGGACGACTATGCCCTTTTCATCATAAAAGCTAAAGAAACGGTTTTTAAACCAAAGTAGCTAACATTCTGACTTTCAAACAGAATGTATAACGTTATAAAATATGTTTTGAGCCCTCAGACTTGTCATAGACCCAACCGACCTTTCGAACCTTCTTATACACGCATAACTAGCTATACGAACCTAGTTCGTATAAACTTAGCGTAATGGGTCTAAATACTTCAAAACAGAATGTTTGATTAATTGACCTTTATCCAAAGTGTCTTTGCACTCAGATAGGCATAAACCACATTTATTCCGGTCTACGCTTATTCTAGCGAAATCGAACCTATTCTTAAGTTAACGGATCAAATCTAAGGAACTTACCTATGACCCGTAGACATTCTAACGGATAACTAATTCTGTTCATTTTGGACTATAGAACCCCCAGATAATCGGACTTGGGTCAATAATACTTAGACTTGCGACTTTTGCTAAACAAAAATCGTTATCGGTTGGAAGCTAGCAAAAGGTAAATACTCTTAACTTATTTTATTTTAAAACTTGGGGAATGGGAAATATACCACTTGGAGCGGGTATTATATAAATGAGCCCTGAGATCTGCTTATAAATATAACAACTCGGTTTAATCCGTATAACTTGATAACTGAAACAATTGGGGTTAATGGTACTGTGTGCAGGCGTCCCGACTCATGAACTATTATGGCCATACTAAATAACGCGCTGGGGTAGGCATACTGACTATAAGACGCGTTATTAAACTTTGATGTGCACCTTAATTGTAACACCCTGAAAATGGGATTAGTAATTAAACTCCGTTAATACTGAAAGACGGGTGAAATACTGTTAGTGGTAAAATTTAACCCGAAAATATTAGGGTTTAAAGGAATAATCCTAATATTAAATACAACGTGAATAAAAGCTTTTAAGGGAGTAAGTTTATAAGAAGTCCGAGTTAACGGGACTTAAAATAAAACAGGTTATAACTCCCGGAACCCACTAAATAACTAGGAATATCAACCTAGTTACCTTTATAAACCTGGGTAAAGTAGAGGGACTAAAATGGTTAAGATGAGAAAATGGGTTTTTATTAATTAAAACTAAAAACACCAAAACACACACCTTTGTGTGTGTTCTGGTCGTACAAAATACAGGAGCCAAGAAGGGCTCTCAAGCTCAAACCCTAACAAGCATAAAATCAACAAATTGAAGGGGTAAATCCAACCTAAATCGAAATCCAAGCACGAATTCATGATCACCTCGATGAAGGGATCATAAGGTATGCCAAATTTCATTATTTAGTTCTATCTTGAATTCTTGGTGAACATATGAAATCGAAAATTTGGCTTGCATGATTAAAGTTTGGATGAATTTAGGATGAAATCATGTCTAGGAGTAAACCCTAGTCAATAACTAGTTGAATTAGTGTTGAAATTATAAAGTTCATGATCATCCATTATGGGTCTTTAAATGGGTTTTGTAGAAACATGATGAACACTAGAACCATGATTGTCAAACTAGTGTTATTTAAACTTTATGAAGTTAATCTTGACATTTAACCATGAATTTGATGATCTTCTAGTAAAAGATGTTGAAATTGGCAAGATAGGTAGCCATAACTTTGATTGTTAAATTCTATAAAAGAATGTCCATTAGGTGTTTGTTAAAATGCCTAAATGAGAAGTAAAGTGTTGAAATTCAAGTGAAACGCGTAATTGGCAAGCTTGACTAATTACATGAGATATGGGATAAAATGGGTTCTAACCATAATGTTGATTTGCCTTAATCGTGCATATTATATGATTAAAGGTAGTTGACTTTAGAAAGTCGAACTAACCTATGATGAAGTCGAATAGAAGTTTCGACACAAAGTCCGTAAGAGGAACTAGTCATAATAATGATGACTAATCCAACCATCTTACGAATTATGATGCTAGTTTGGCTCTTGACAAGCTAGATGGAGGCTTGGGGAAAGAAGCGGGTCAAACGGATCGTATACGCGGAAAAGAGCATAATCCGGATACTAGGTAAGTTAAAGCTTACACCTTTTATTAACAACTATTGGTTTTATAGATTATGAATAATCAAAAGTCATATTTGACTTATGATGTTTTGACCCGTCATGTGCGGTTCGGAACAAAAGACATTAATGATAAACCATGTTGAATGATTAAAAAGAGCTAATAAGATCATTTAGTCATGCAATGACTAATAAATAACGAGTTCTGAATGATTACCTAGTAAAGTAAATCAATACAATTAATAAGGGTAAAACGGTAAGGTGGTCACTAGTTGACGATAACCGTTAGTTTTGAAGGACACTTTATGGCGTAAGATATAAAGGGGTCAAAATGATCAAGAAATAGATTTACAAGGAAAATTGACCGTACGGTGTAAACCGGTACAAGTCATGTAGACGAGATGATGATAAATCCATCTCGCAAAAGTAAACGGTCATTTAGACTAAACGGGCCAAAAGGTGAAAATATCACCCTTTGACAATATCGACTAATGGTTTGTCGAGTTGTATAATTACAGGAATAAATATCGATTGAATGTTGACATCGCTATTACTTAGCGGCTACTAAGGCAAGGTATCAAAACGGCTCAATATATTGCTCCGAGCCAGGTTTGTATAATGATTCAACTCGTCATGTAGAACTTGAGGTTCTATAAGAGTTAGACAAGGATAAAATATAGATATTCGGTTATCATTAAGGTAAACCGAATAAATTGGGTCATGATTATGGTATTTTAGAAATATAATGGTTTCTAAACAAGATTATAGTTTTAAAAGTGGGATTTTGGTCGAACATGGCTTTAAAGGTCCTTCGTCGTAATAGGAGGGGTAAAAGTGACCAAAATGCCCTTATAAGTGAAATTAAGCAAACGACCCCTAAAGGTTACTTAGAAATGAGTTTTGTGACCAAATAGATACTTGTATTAAGTATAAAAAGTGAAATATGCGAATCTTTGGGTCAAATGACTCTATATGAGTCTTTGCCGTAAATTGATAATCTGATGGGTAAAACTCGGAATAAATAGATCTCCGCATTAAATCCTCCACACATATAGTTGTGGTGGAAGATAAATTGATAAATAATATGGAAGTACAATGCTAGAAGTGAATGGGTATGAATTATGCGGTAAAAGTGCTTAAATACCCTTAACGAGTCAAAATAAGCTTCTAAGTCAAAACGGGTTAAAGAAGGTATACAAACCCGTGATTTTGAGCCTAATATAATAGGAGATATTGAAATTATGAAGTTCATGGGTTTAAAGATCAAATAGGCATGTTTGTTTGATAAAATCACGAACGGGTCAAAATTTGGTAAAAAGGGTAATAAGCCAAAGATTTAAAAGTCTAAAATTTTGTTAATCCGGATGTCGGATTTTAACTCCATATGATGGAGAATTAAATTACGGACGCGTAGGAAAAAGAATCGTGTAAAACAGATTAAAAATGAGAGAGTTATGTCCGTTTCGGTAAGAACTAATAGCTGAGAAAAGTGCAGAGCTGACACGACCGTGTGATTAGCTGACACGGCCGGGTGAAGGTTATGTGAAAAATTTATGGTTAGATGACACGGCCGGGTGGTTAATCCGAACCGGCCGGGTGAGGGGGCTGAAAACAAAACAAAAATAATTTCTTGTTTTGTTACGTTAAGCACGAAACTTGTTTATACTCGATTATTAAAGTGTCAAAACAAATTATTTACATGGTTTTGACCGTAGGTGAAGATGGACCTTATCCGGATGAAGATCAAGCGGCGAGCAAGAACCGAACACACGTTAAATGAAGCTTCCGCGTCAAATCTTGATTTGTGTTGTTATAAGTGAATTATGTAAACACTTATAAATTGTTTTTGAAATGTTGTAATCATTTGGGAATGTTGGTATAACAAGTTTTGTAAAGACACATTTTAGCATAAAATGTGTATCTTATTATTAAAATATTAATAAAACCAGACGGGCGTTACAAGTTGGTAATCAGAGCTCAAGGTTAAAAAGAATAAAGTGTTCGGGTTCGAGGCTTGATCGCAAATCCGGTAAGTACAAGTATGTTAATGGTTTAGCGTGTTAAAGTGTTGTAAACAACACATAGGGTTATCGTGTAATACACATTACCCTAATTAAAATGATTGATATAGTTGATGAAAATACGCGCGTTGACGCATATAGTAGAAAAAGCCTTGTATTATAATACGGGCGATTACTGAAGTTGATATTATTAACTCTTGTAAATGTTTTAGTTGAAGGACACTCGCATCTAAAGATAGCGGGAGTCTAACAAATTGCGGACTTGACGGAGGAACGGTCCAAAGTATGACAAGTAGAACATACTCACCAAGGACCTAAATCACGCAGCAATCGCGAACAAGGCTAATGGCAAGAAAAGCCTGTCAGGGCAAGCGTTACCAGGTGCACATTTTAAATTTAATGGCACATATAGTAATATGCAACAAATACGTAGAGATTGAAAGTTGCATATGTAGATTGAAAACTTGGAAAACCCCGAATAGAAAACCTATCCGGGATATTGCTTCCAAGAGAAACAAATACAGGCATTACTTACATGGGGTGTAATGTGAAAATTATAAAAAGGTCATGTATACCAGGTGTTGATCGCTTATTCTGGCCAGGTAAGTGGTGAGCACGTGGTACCATGAACTTTTTATGATGGACACGCTTACACCCGATGTAGTAAGGACGAGGCGAGTGGGACAAATTAAAAAGTACCCAAATGAATCAGATAAGCAAAATATTTGATCATAATGTAAAGGCACAGCCGAGTGACGGAAGCGTATTATATTAGGATAATGAACCCGAGAGAATGGACAAAGAAACATGTAAAATGATGTAGACATGTATTGGGAGGGGGTGTACTTACACTCGAACCCGGAGAATGTAAACATGTAAAACGATTAAGATATGCACTAGGAGGGGGTGTACTTACACTCGAACCCGGAAAACGCAAACATGTAAAATAATGTAGACATGTATTGGGAGGGGGTGTACTTACACTCGAACCCGGAGAATGTAAACATGTAAAACGATTAAGATATGCACTGGGAGGGGGTGTACTTACACTCGAACCCGGAAAACGCAAACATGTAAAATAATGTAGACAGGGGGTGTACTTACACTCGAACACGAAGAATATAAGCATGTAGAATGATCAAGATATGCATTGGGAGGGAGTGCACTTACACTCAAACCCAGAAAATGCGAATATGTCTCTAAACGGGTCGTTCTTGTAAAACGTCAAATTTGAAGACAAGGCCGGAATATAAAAATGAAGCGAGGTCTTAATGCATACCGGGAGGGTTGCAATAATAACGACTTCGGTAAAACACCCGGTTGATGGGTAAGAATTAAACACATGCGTAGACTGAGAAACGGGAACTCGGATGGAAAGTTAAAAGACTCGGGTTTTGAGTCGTAACTAAAAGACGACAAGATAATGTAAATAGAAATTTTGAATAAATTATGTTCAACTATTTCAAAGTTGAACGGGTCGAATATAATATCATGCCAAACGACATGAGTAAACGCAAGTGGGATAAAAGTAGCGTTAAATGCAAAAGAGTAATGAGCCCGGTAATGGGACATAACCAAATAAGAATATATGCAAATCAAATAACAGTAAGCAGTGGATTCGGTATAATTGAACCGAATAAATAAATTTGAAAACAAAAGAAATTGTTGCAAAAAGTGAAAGATTTCACTAAAGACCTTTAAACGGGTCAAAGTAACGGATTCATAAAGAATTCGATAGTATATGAAAGCGATGGATATCGCTAAGTTAACTAAACTAGTGGAAATAACGAGATTACGTTATTTCAAGTTGCACTATGTCATATGAGATATGTAGACAATTAGTAACCAAAAAGATGTTACCATATTTTTCTGGTAATACTAACGAATGGTTAAAAGTATAAATAATGTTTAAAAGATTTCTCGGATCGAATACATCGAGTTTAAACTCAATGAATTATGTAAGAAAAGGTTTCGAGGATGAAACCTCTTTAAGGGGGGTAGACTTGTAACACCCCGAAAATGGGATTAGTAATCAAACTCCGTTAATACTGAAAGACGGGTGAAATATCGTTAGTGGTAAAATTTAACCCGAAAATATTAGGATTTAAAGGAATAATCCTAATATTAAATACAACGTGAATAAAAGCTTTTAAGGGAGTAAGTTTATAAGAAGTCCGAGTTAACGGGACTTAAAATAAAACAGGTTATAACTCCCGGAACCCACTAAATAACTAGGAATATCAACCTAGTTAGTCTAGTGTTTTAAAATAATGAGGGAACTTGATGTAGTAACCTTTATAACCTGGGTAAAGTAGAGGGACTAAAATGGTTAAGATGAGAAAATGGGTTTTTATTAATTAAAACTAAAAACACCAAAACACACACCTTTGTGTGTGTTCTGGTCGTACAAAATACAGGAGCCAAGAAGGGCTCTCAAGCTCAAACCCTAACAAGCATAAAATCAACAAATTGAAGGGGTAAATCCAACCTAAATCGAAATCCAAGCACGAATTCATGATCACCTCGATGAAGGGATCATAAGGTATGCCAAATTTCATTATTTAGTTCCATCTTGAATTCTTGGTGAACATATGAAATCGAAAATTTGGCTTGCATGATTAAAGTTTGGATGAATTTAGGATGAAATCATGTCTAGGAGTAAACCCTAGTCAATAACTAGTTGAATTAGTGTTGAAATTATAAAGTTCATGATCATCCATTATGGGTCTTTAAATGGGTTTTGTAGAAACATGATGAACACTAGAACCATGATTGTCAAACTAGTGTTATTCAAACTTTATGAAGTTAATCTTGACATTTAACCATGAATTTGATGATCTTCTAGTAAAAGATGTTGAAATTGGCAAGATAGGTAACCATAAGTTTGATTGTTAAATTCTATAAAAGAATGCCCATTAGGTGTTTGTTAAAATGCCTAAATGAGAAGTAAAGTGTTGAAATTCAAGTGAAACGCGTAATTGGCAAGCTTGACTAATTACATGAGATATGGGATAAAACGGGTTCTAACCATAATGTTGATTTGCCTTAATCGTGCATATTATATGATTAAAGGTAGTTGACTTTAGAAAGTCGAACTAACCTATGATGAAGTCGAATAGAAGTTTCGACATAAAGTCCGTAAGATGAACTAGTCATAATAATGATGACTAATCTAACCATCTTATGAATTATGATGCTAGTTTGACTCTTGACAAGCTAGATGGAGGCTTGGGGAAAGAAGCGGGTCGAACGGATCGTATACGCGGAAAAGAGCATAATCCGGATACTAGGTAAGTTAAAGCTTACACCTTTTATTAACAACTATTGGTTTTATAGATTATGAATAATCAAAAGTCATATTTGACTTATGATGTTTTGACCCGTCATGTGCGGTTCGGAACAAAAGACAATAATGATAAACCATGTTGAATGATTAAAAAGAGCTAATAAGATCATTTAGTCATGCAATGACTAATAAATAACGAGTTCTGAATGATTACCTTGTAAGGTAAATCAATACAATTAATAAGGGTAAAACGGTAAGGTGGTCACTAGTTGACGATAACCGTTAGTTTTGAAGGACACTTTATGGCGTAAGATATAAAGGGGTCAAAATGATCAAGAAATAGATTTATAAGGAAAATTGACCGTACGGTGTAAACCGGTACAAGTCATGTAGACGAGATGATGATAAATCCATCTAGCAAAAGTAAACGGTCATTTAGACCAAACGGGTCAAAAGGTGAAAATATCACCCTTTGACAATACCGACTAATGGTTTGTCGAGTTGTATAATTACAGGAATAAATATCGATTGAATGTTGACATCGCTATTACTTAGTGGCTACTAAGGCAAGGTATCAAAACGGCTCAATATATTGATCCGAGCCAGGTTTGTATAATGATTCAACTCGTCATGTAGAACTTGAGGTTCTATAAGAGTTAGACAAGGATAAAATATAGATATTCGGTTATCATTAAGGTAAACCGAATAAATTGCGTCATGATTATGGTATTTTAGAAATATAATGGTTTCTAAAAAAGATTATAGTTTTAAAAGTGGGATTTTGGTCGAACATGGCTTTAAAGGTCCTTCGTCGTAATAGGAGGGGTAAAAGTGACCAAAATGCCCTTATAAGTGAAATTAAGCAAACGACCCCTAAAGGTTGCTTAGAAATGAGTTTTGTGACCAAATAGATACTTGTATTTAGTATAAAAAGTGAAATATGCGAATCTTTGGGTCAAATGACTCTATATGAGTCTTTGCCGTAAAATGATAATCCGAGGGGTAAAACTCGGAATAAATAGATCTCCACATTAAATCCTCCACACATATAGTTGTGGTGGAAGATAAATTGATAAATAATATGGAAGTACAATGCTAGAAGTGAATGGGTATGAATTATGCGGTAAAAGTGTTTAAATACCCTTAATGGGTCAAAATAAGCTTCTAAGTCAAAATGGGTTAAAGAAGGTATACAAACCCGTGATTTTGAGCCTAATATAATAGGATATATTGAAATTATGAAGTTCATGGGTTTAAAGATCAAATAGGCATGTTTGTTTGATAAAATCACGAACGGGTCAAAATTTGGTAAAAAGGGTAATAAGCCAAAGATTTAAAAGTCTTAAATTTTGTTAATCCGGATGTCGGATTTTAACTCCATATGATGGAGAATTAAACTACGGACGCGTAGGAAAAAGAATCGTGTAAAACGGATTAAAAACAAGAGAGTTATGTCCGTTTCAGTAAGAACTAATGGCTGAGAAAAGTGCAGAGCTGACACGGCCGGGTGATTAGCTGACACGGCCGGGTGAAGGTTCTGTGAAAAATTTATGGTTAGCTGACACGGCCGGGTGGTTAATCCAAACCGACCGGGTGAGGGGGCTGAAAACAAAACAAAAATAAGTTCTTGTTTTGTTACGTTAAGCACGGAACTTGTTTATACTCGATTATTAAAGTGTCAAAACTAATTATTTACATGGTTTTGACCGTAGGTGAAGATGGACCTAATCCGGATGAAGATCAAGCGGCGAGCAAGAACCGAACACACGTTAAATGAAGCTTCCGCGTCAAATCTTGATTTGTGTTATTATAAGTGAATTATGTAAACACTTATAAATTGTTTTTGAAATGTTGTAATCATTTGGGAATGTTGGTATAACAAGTTTTGTAAAGACACATTTTAGCATAAAAATGTGTATCTTATTATTAAAATATTAATAAAACCAGACGGGCGTTACATTAATCATTATAGCACTGAAAATGACGGCTATGCCTTCTTGTCCCCGACTTATGACAAGTATTGTAAAACTGGTGATAAGATAAAATCGCAAGAAATATTAAATGATTACCTACGGGTTTTTAATATCTATGAAATTCTTTTTGAAAAACTATTTTCAAAATGTGTCGGTTAATTGTATTACCATTGAAAGCTGGCGTATTTTCAAAAGATTGAACCGCAGGTACCGAACTTTGATATTAGGCTAGAAATCCGGGTCGGGTATGACAAAGGCTATGGGATTTGTAACTCTTCAGGTTAAGGTCTATAATGTCCAAAGCTCTTTTATTTTGATCCCGACTGTAGGCGTATACTCGAACGCTTGTATAGACGTTTATATATATTCAAGCTTTTATTAATAAAATATTTTTACTCAATACTTCCATTGCATATAAAATTGTGATACTGTTATTCAATCTTCACGCTTATACTCTACCCACCGAAAATCGGGGTGCGACAGATTGGTATCAGAGCTACAATTTGAGCGAATTAGACACTAGCCTTTTGTGTCTAAACTCAAATATCACATATGAAGATTCCATAGGACCATTCTGAGTTCTAGACCCAGACCTAAGACTACTCCTCTCTTTATATATAGTTATTGATTTCATAATTGTCAGGAAATGCCTCCGAGATGACATGGACAAGGTAAAACACCAATGATGGGCCGAGGACCACCACGACCCCAACAATCCCACTCGCACCATTCTAGTGGATCATTCCATGCTTCTAACTATATAAACTCACCTCACCTCACCCAAGCTAGATACCTGAAGATGATAACTCTGACCTAGAAATGCCCAACTTTGGAACTAAACAATACCTCAGTGAATTGTCTAGTGACAATACATCTTACCATGGTTCCCCATATCATGGTTAGATATCTTATGTATATTTGCAATAAAGGAAGCAAAAAAGTTGAGTAAGTAGAGTAGGCAAAATCCGGTAGCTTGGTGGACTTACATTCACGAGTGGACCTCCTCAGAGATGGGGCTGTCTCAACAGACGAAGGAGTTATCTTAGGCGTAGTCAGGCCTGAAGTTGTATTTGGCAATGTATGGGTGTCTTGAACAGATACAGGTCCATCGAGTTCTACTAGGCCATCAGGATCAACTGATGTAGTAGGAAAATGAGACGATCTTAATGCATCAATATCACAAGTGAAAGGGTCAATGTTCAGAAGATCTGACTTTCTTACATCGTGCAATTTGGAATATGCTCGAGGCATGAACATGCCTCGATACATACAACTTCTTAGTTATAAGATCAAAACAACGATATACTTTTTGTGCAGTGCCATAACCTCTCGGACCACTAGCATAACCCAAGAATACACATAATGCTGACATCTTTGACATTTTGTCCTGTTCAACATCAGGACGAAGAACAAAGCAAGTACCTCAAAAAAACCCTTAATTTATCGTAATCTGGAAGTTCACCATATAGTTTCTCAAAAGGAGACATCCCAGAATTATGAGCAGTAGGGATCCGATTAATCACATGTTGGGCAGTTCGGAGTGTGTCTCCCGAATAAACACTCAGAACATTAGCAGATAGAAGAAATGAGTGAGCAGTTTCCAAAAGATGACGGTGTTTCCTTTCGGCAACATCATTCTACTGAGGGTTGTCGGTACAAGATGCCTGGTGTATTGTACCATCTGAAGCAAGTAACTGGCTAAAACCATTGGAGGTATATTCACCCCCTTGGTCACAACGGAAACACTTTATCACAGCCGAATGTTGCGTCTTAACATATGCTCTAAATTCCTTGTAAATGCAAAAGAATTCAGATTTACGCTTCATAAGATACACCCAGGTATAACGAGTATAATCATCTATAAAAGATACAAATTAGATCGACCCACCCTTATTGAACACTAGTGATGGACCCCACACATCAGAATGTACAATGTCAAAAGGAGCAACAAAATAGGAGATACTTTTTTTCAGAAGGCAAAGCAGGGAATTTAGCAAGTTTGTAACCACTACAATAAAAAATAGCACAAGTGTTCAATTAACCCAAAGCACCAGTAGAAACCAAAAACTTTAAACGTGATGCTGATACATGTCTCACACGAGAATGCCACCGATAAAAATTAGGAGATAAACGACTCAAGAAAAAACAAGACAATTCAACACTAGAAACAGCAACATCAATTTCTTTGAGACCATCCAAGACATAAAGTTCACCTACCCTACGACCAGTCCCAATCACTCTCATGGAACGTGGATCCATTACGCAACAAACATAATTAGAAAAGAATACCCAATGGCCAAATTTGCACAACTAACTAACCGAAACAAGGTTTAACGCAAGATTGGGAATATAATAGACATCACTAAGAGAAATAGAAATATGAGGGGTAACAACAGATCCAACAGCCTTTACTGGAACTGATGTAGCACTAGCAAACATAAGAGACGCAAACAAAGCAGGTGTCAAAGATACAAAAGATGACAGATAGGTTGACATATGATGAGATGCACCAGAATATAAAATCCAAACAGATGAAGGAATACCTGAGGTACTAGATGAAGACATGCCTGAATTTAGAAACAATCTTAATTGCTCAAAAACATGAGGAACTGAATCAGTCATTGGAAAAGAACCAAAGGGTGCATTCAAATTTGAAAAGTGTAATCTTTGTTGTGTTGTCTTGTTAACGAATAATGGACACTTAGATTTTCAATGATTTTTCTGTTTGCAAAATGCACATTGATCGAAAGCAACTCTAAAAGCATGTGTAGATGAAAAAGAATCATCATTTCCCACCATAACGTCAAATACCAAGCAGAAGCAAATCAATCCAATATTAAATACAAACCCAACAACGGAAGCAGATACGAACCAGTGGTGAACAAAGCCATATACGAACCCGAACGGAACCAACGGTTACAACAAAATACGAACCCAACAACGAACTCAGCCAAATATGAACCAAACAATTGCAGATGAACATGAAGAATTAATACCCAAACAATCACTTACGAACGAGACGAAAAATTAATACCCAAAAATAATCTCCCAAAACTAAAAGCATCTACTATCGCCAAAGTGATAAATCATTTTTTTTACCGTGATGATGTCAATGACCATAAAGTTCATCCACCAAAATATCAAACAAACTAACTTAAAAGCATCATGCAAAAGAACTGTTGTCGGCTACCAATATTCTAATTATGTAGTAGTTTTTAGTTTGATTTTCACCCTTCGAACAATATAATCACAAGAATTAATTCTTGTTGATTTCTCTATCTCAATATTGGCTAGCACATATGTGATTGGTTGGTCAACAAAAGATAACCAAAATACTTCCTTTTCTTTGTTTGGGAAACGGCACAGAGAACCAAACAAAATAGAAACCACACAAAAAAAGTAAAATATCTTTCCTAATGATTTTCCTTTCTTTGCGACGACGATGGGATTGAGCGGAATATTACGGGAACCCAAAACCACACACAATAATACTATAATTCAGATGGAATGATGCCCCAAATTTTAACGTCATACTCTCTTATCATCAAAATCGAATATAGCTCTAATACCATGTTAATTAATAAACAAAAAAAAGAGCGGCTAGGGTTTTATTATTATAAAAGGTGAATATATAAAACAAAGAAAAGTGAGAAAGACTATAAATAGATGGCTATCTAGGGTTACTGGCTAAATGAGCTAAATAATAAACCCAATACAAAAAGAGCATACTAGCTTTATTATGATAACATGTTTCTATGGGCTTTTTTTTTGCCAGCCAAGAAGATAACTTTATTGCTCAAAACACAATACAAAGGACCCTTAGCAAGCAGCAAAGGGGCACAGAGAAATAACAAACAACAAGCAGCTATGGGCTAGTATTAGTTGATATATACGTACATCTTTTTAGAACCATTAAAGTTACATTGATGATGAACTATCTATGTGCATGAATAGTTATAGGTTTTGGGTCTTCAAACCGGTTTATGTATTTTCTAGAAATATTGGATTAATCAAGGAATTACTCATTAAGAAACATCTCTTTTGGTGTATTAAAGTAGTGGAATTGGTTAATCATGTTTGAAGGGAAACAAACTCAAAGATACGTCTATGTGAGTTTGGGAAAACTGACCTAAGTTAGTAAAATTATAGATTTGAATTAACCATGTTCAAGTTGTTTATGAATATGAAATCCAGATAAGAACATCATCAGGATGTGTTAGGCCTATTATTTGAGGTTTAAAGGTCTGAATAATGGTGTTTAGATGCGGTTCTTATGATGAATATTTACACACTTGGTATGTTGACTTCAGGAAGTCAACAAGAAAATAAAGACACTCAAGAATTAAAGGACCCCCTTTAGGTAAAGGTGAGTGTTACATGTGACAACCCTCACTAAACCAGGTATCCGTACAACTAATTAATCTTAATTACGTGCTTAAAGACTGTGCTTGATTACAACTGATGACGTAAACTGCTTTCTAATTTCTGTAACCCACATACATATGCATCACATTTCATACTGTCACTCCACTCATTACATACAAACTTTAGTGACATACTTGATGCACAAAGCATAGTTAGCACAATTAGCGGATAACTCAGAAATATACTGACAGTGCAAGTACATAGACAGACAGTGTTTTGAGACCCAGTATGGGCCAGGGACAAAGTACTACACTAGTATGGGTGTAGGGAAGTGAGGACCATAAGACTGTGTCACTAAGTGATAGTTTGAGTGCCGGAAAGTGCCTAAAACTCATTTTAAGTGCAGAATTCTGCATGTTCAGCAAAAATTCAGCTATTAACACACTCGTATTATGCAGAGAATTGACTAAATGGTCCTGAATGCTTTCCTAAGTGTTGGGAATTAATTGTGTTACAAAAAGATACATAAAAGACACTACACGGTACAATTTCACACTTTAACGGTACGATACCTAACCGAACAACCGGACATTACCCGGGACACCTAAATTTTGTCAGGAACATTGTTTTATTATTTTTAACTAATTATGGTCTCAAATACCCCAAAACACTATAAAATATGTCATGCACATAATACCTTAGATAATACACTTGACCTACTAAATAATTACCTACATATGATCAAATGTTACAATTAAACCCCCCCCCCCCTCAATATTTTCGGCTCCAAGGAGGGATCCACCATCATCATCACTAAATCCCCATTAAATATTCCCTTTAAATATGATTGGGCCTCCTTACTTGAGTTAGTTGCCAAAATGTAAGATCATGATCCAAGTATGGCCAATGGAGTTCAAGGAAATCATTACAACTTCACACTCCCCAACCCCCACACTCTCTCTCCCTCTCTCGGCCTACATACATCCGCCACCACCACCCCACTTCAACATTCATCCATTCCAATTCCAAGTTCAAATTAAGTGCTAGAAGAAGTCTTGTGGAGCTTGAAGCTTGGAGGTCTTGAAGGAACATCACACATTGCTTTCTCACACCATCTTCATCACCTTTGTTCATAAGTTCATCCCTAGCCTTTGTGCTAGTTGTAAGTCTTTGATTACACTCTTGGTTACTTGAATGTTGATTATTCGAAAGATTGTAGTTTGATGTTTAACTCTAGAACACAAAAAAGATAATGAACAAGGAACATGAACATAAGTTTACATAAAGATGAAATCTTGTTGGATTAGGGTTGGTTAAAGCATGCATGATATTCGATCGTTGATTTCTTGATAAACCCGAGTTTAGGATGTTTGTTGATACTATTTAGTAACGTTTAAACTATAAAGAAACATGCTGATTAGCATTTTCAGCCAACTTCAACTGGCTGTAACCGGATCATAATAAATCGAAAAACTGATTTTCTAAAGCCTAAATTATGTATTTTCGAAAAACGAATCAAATGTCACTGGAATTGTAATTTTTCGAGGTAGTTTACTATTTTTAAAGGTCTGTTTTTGGACAGCAGCTCAAGCGGCGTTTTTACTGCAGAAAACATGTGTTATATTCTTCATCATAACTTAAAACCTGAGTAGAACTAGCTCATGAAATTTATACTGTAGATGATCACTGATGTCGTTGTGATCCTCCAACTGGAATTTCGTCAATCGGACTTACGATGAATTTTAAACGAATTATTCCGTAGACTGCAGTCAGAAAGTGACAAATCTGATTGCAGTCCGGTAAATGATTTTCTATAAAATATTGTAATGAACTGGACCCCGATACACAATAATATTTGGATTGTATGAGACATTATGTAAAAATTTGGGAATTTTTTGAGTAACTTAACTATTTTATTAAAATGCCCGAAAACAGTTCAGTTTTGAATATTAAAGCTGAAACGACATAAGTAGTATTTTGCATGTCTAAATGTCGGGTTGGTTATGTGAGAACGATCTAACGTGATATATGTTAAAGAAAATGATATGCTATTTAGCATGGACACCTCCATTTACAAAGGAGACTATGGCGAAATTTTCTGAAAATCCTAACACTTAGTAAATATTTTCTAGACAAGTGTTTACTAGCATATTTTAGACTATGTTTTTCAAACATAAACCTCGCCATAATTTTTGTAACAAAATACAAAGTATCGGAGGTTGGTTTTATACATGAAAATGGTTAAATATATATTCTCTAAAAGGGACTTAAAAATATAATTCCAATACGAGCATACATGTGTAAAATATCCCATCCTTGGGAAGGAAATGCGTATATAAAATACTTTAGAAGTATTACTACAAGAACATTGAATGAACAAATATTCCAACACGACATATGATTAAGTTGAAATGTTAATTATCTTGAAAAATAATTATCACTCGGAATAATATAAGAAACGTAACTCAAAACATTAAACTCTATGCCAAGGCATGGCCCGTTCGTCTAATAGACATTAGTACGTTGTAGGTTGTCGTGTAGCTAATAGAGTTTGAGATACGGTACAAGACGCACTACTGTGAGTTCATGTCCCCCTTTTCTCTTAACTATTTTTAGTTTTATACTTCGGGGGTGGAATACATGTTACAATTTATTACGGACATTTTATACATGGTATAGTTAGCTTAAGGAGGGTTTTTACTATGCGATCAAGTGAGTGGTGGGCATGACCCTTAAGGCCATTAATCCTCATTGTAGGACCACGGGACATGAGTGATAAATCTATTTGGGTGTAGCGAGCCCACACCCATGAGCCGGGGCGTCCCATAGTGGTGACTATGTCTTCATACCGGAGACAAATTTGCTAGGTTTGAGTCTTCCTGCACCAGTTTCACACATACCATTGGCTTTGCAACCCATTGGTGATCAGTTTTTCCTTATTGCTACATACCAGGGACTTTTATACATACAAGACTTATTTTAAAGGCTTATACACACAGACATACACATGAACTCGCTCAACTTTTTGCTGATATTTTTAAACTACATGGATTTCAGGGAATTATTCAGATCTGGCAAGTGATGCATGTTAGCTGCGTACTAAATAAGGATGTCATCCAGGGTCGTAGGGTTTGGGAAGTGTAACTCCTTCCTGGACGGGTTGCATGTCTCTGAACGTCGGTTTATTGAAAGCCTCTTATGAACTCATTTTTAAACAAGTCATGGTCTGTAATGTATTTTGGGATTGATGTTTTAAGACAATGTTGTTGTGCATTTTTCTAAACTATTCTAATGGATGAACATCACGTATTTTTTTTTATCATATAGCATTGTTGTGATTGTTGCTATGGTATTAAGAAGTCACATCAAATAATCCACGCTTCCGCAAAAGCAAGGGTGTGACAGCTTGGTATCAGAGCCTCGATCATAGCGAACTAGGATTCTTTCTCGAGTCTAGACTATGATCACTAGCGCTTTCACGAAAATGATTTCAAACACTTTTTACATTGCATACACTAAATGTCCAGATCCAGGGAACAAACGTTTTTACAAACAAAAGGCACAAGTACACATTTCAAAAGGCTATGTATATAATTCAGTGTTAGAGGCTGAGGGAGTTCAGCCTTAGAGGCTGGGGGAAAATTTCAATCTTAGAGGCTGGGAAAAATTTGGAGTCTTAGAGACTGGGAAAGGTTTGGTCTTAGAGACCAGGGATTTAGTCTGAGAGACTTGGAAGTTCAGTCTTAGAGATTGGGTGGGATAGTCTGGGAAGACTAGGATGCATACATGATTACATTGCTATTTGCTTACATGCTTATCTGATATATGTGCGTATGTTGTGGATGTGTTACAGACACCATGGCATCTTCTTCTTCTGATAGCGGAGTGTTCGACACGATCGACCCTATGGCCATTACCTCGGATGACGAGATAGCCACGGACTTGGAGGTTTACACATCAAACGCCACGAGTACCGACGAGGACGATTTTCAGCCTATTGCCCTACCAGTCTTCGGAGACGACTTGCCCTTAGCTGATGGTCTACCGGGAGAGGATTTAGCACTTGTCCTGATCCCTGCCCCTCTCCCATTTGCCCCAGTTCCCTTTGAGGAACAACCTCTCGACGCGTTACCCGATGGCGACATCGATCCACTTATCGAGGGTCCCCCGGAGGGAGACCAAGGTGGCGGGGCCCCATGGAGGACGATGTTCCACTAGCTGAGATCCTAGTTGTTGACCCCGTTGTTCCTATGGTTGAGATTGCTGCTGCTGACGCCCTTGTTGTGCCACCTCTCGAGGCTCCTGTTGTGGAGGCCTTACCCGATCCGTCCGATTCCTACCCGCTTGAGTCAGCATCATCCGCCCCTATTCACGCCCAGGATGTGCAACACTACTCCACCGACACTGATTCAGACATGGCGATGTCTGCTACACCCATTGTTTTCCATGACTTTGACTCGGAGCCTGAGGTCGAGTTTTTACCTGCTGAGCCTACTCCAGCTGATCCAGAGCTTAGAGTTGCACCAGAGCCTGTTTTCGCTCCTGACCTTATTCCTGTTGATCCACCAGTTGTTGCACCACCAGCTGCCGAGGTCCCAGTTGTCGCACCTATACCTGACCCCATGCCGATGTTTGATGACCTTGCACCTTTTGCTACACATATTGATCTGAGATATGCCGACACCCGTAACGGGTGGATTGAGGACGATGATGACTATCCTCCATTTGTTCTACCTGTCACTCCACCTGCTGCACCTATTACCGCACCAGTTGATGTTCGACTGTTCCACCCACACGTATCTGACACCCACCGCACGGACTTACCCACTACCTTTCTTCAGGATATACCTCCTCTCCGTTCTGGGGAAGGACCTTCTACTGGACCGCATGGTCACATGCCACCCTTGACCGCAGCTTTTCCATATATACCCCCTTTTGCACCGACTACACACACAGCTTTTACTTCTACAGCACCTTCGGGTGAGCCATTTATGTGGTCTTCGCCCAATGTTATGCCTTTATCAGACCCATACCACCCTTTCCATGTGGGATATACCACGGATGATATACTCATATCCTTGCAGTTACAGCAGGATGCGTTGAGCCGACGAGTCCAGACGCTGGAGAGGATTCCACGTCCTACCCCTTGTCATTGCCAGTCTCCATTTGCGACACCACCAGCTCCTCTCGGACTGCACCCTGATTATGAAGACTTTTGAAGACCACGTTTTTTATTTTTCATTTATTGGTTGTTATACTTGTTAGACGACTCAGACAAGGGTGATGTGACCCTTAGTCTCTTTTGACATATGATACAATTGTAAAACTATATTGGTGGTTTTGTTTTATGCAAAGCTTAATCGCAGTATAGACCCTGGGGGAGGCGGCGGCATATACTTTGACATGCACTGAGCTGAAGGAGCTCATGAGGAAGAAATACTGTTCACGGGCCGAGATACAGAAACTGGAAACTGAATTCTGGCACCTCAAAATGGACGATCCAAAAATTGATGAATATGTGCAAAGGTTCCACGACTTGTCACGCGTTGTGCCGTATATGGTTGATCCCGAGTTTAAGTGCATTGAGCGTTTCATCTGGGGATTGGCACCCCAGATCATGAGCATGGTGACGACGTCCAAGCCTCCAACGATTACCGAAGCCATTAATCTCAGCGTGGCACTTATAGAGGAAGCCATCAGATTGAACAAGTTTTCAATCTCTAAACCGAAAAAGAAGGAAACACATGTTAAATCATCACCAAGTGAGAACAAGAGAAAGTTCTCAAACTTCAAAAAGGGTACCAGCAGTGTCAGCAGGAAAGATGAGGGAAGTGCACCAGCTAGGGCCAGAACTGGTGCCGAAAACAAAGGAAGAGGACACATGGGCACCCTGCCAAAGTGTGATGCATGCCAATATCATCACCCCGGCCCATGCAAATTCAGGAAATGTGAGTCCTGTGGGAAGACTGGCCACTCAAAGGAAACATGTTGGGCTGGTAATGGTGTTGGACGTGGAAATCAAAGAGGTCATGTAGGAGGGAATGGAAACCGCCAACAGGGAGGAAATGGCGGGAATGGGAATCAAGCTGGTAACCGGGGAGCTAACACCAATCGAGGCGGAAATGGAAATGGTAACGGTCGAGGACTGGGATGTTTTAACTGCGGAGACATCGGGCACTTCAAGCGCGAATGCCCGAAACTCAATCAAGCTCAGGGAAGGATATTCAACATTGGAGCAAGGGAAGCACCCCAGGACCCGAACGTTGTCACTGGTACGTTCCCGATAAATCAACACTTTGCATCTGTTTTATTTGAGACTGGTGCCGACTATAGCTTTGTATCGTTAGAATTTAAGAGTATGCTTGGGTTAACTGCTAGTAAGTTAGATATTCCATACTCAATCGAACTGGCTAATGGAGAGCTAGTTGAAACGAATGAAGTCATCAGAGGAAGCGTGATAGAGCTGGGAGAGCAAGAGTTTACACTGGATCTACTGCCAGTCGAGTTGGGAAGCTTCGACGTGGTAGTAGGAATGGATTGGTTGTCAAGAAACAGAGCTGAGATTGTATGTCACGAGAAGACCATTCGCATCCCAATAGCGAATGGAGAAACGATTGTGGTACACGGAGAGAAGCGTGATATGCCCTTAAGGATCATTAGTTGCTTGAAGGCTAGGAAATGTTTGAAGAAGGGATATGTTGCCTTCTTGGCACACATCCTGAATAAGGAGGCCGCTGAGGCAAAGATAGAAGACATTCCTGTCGTAAGGGAATATCCTGAAGTCTTTCCAGAAGACTTGCCAGGATTGCCACCGCAAAGACAAGTCCAGTTTCATATTGACTTAGTCCCAGGCACCGCGCCGGTGGCTAAGGCACCTTATAGACTTGCACCTTCAGAAATGCAGGAGTTGTCGATGCAGCTTCAGGAGTTGCTAGACAAGGGATTTATCAGGCCAAGCTTCTCGCCTTGGGGAGCTCCAGTCCTGTTTGTTAAGAAGAAAGATGGTAGTTTTCGCATGTGCATCGACTACCAGGAGCTGAATAAGTTGACAATCAAGAACAGATATCCGTTGCCAAGGATTGATGATCTATTCGATCAGTTGCAAGGTTCAAGTTTCTACTCAAAGATCGATCTCCGATCAGGATATCATTAGTTAAAGATACAAGAGGAGAGTATTCCCAAGACTGCTTTTAAGACTCGCTATGGACATTACGAGTTCCTGGTTATGCCGTTTGGTCTGACAAACGCGCCCGCAGTATTCATGGACTTAATGAATAGAGTCTGCAAGCCGTACCTCGACAAGTTTGTGATTGTGTTCATTGACGATATACTGATTTACTCAAAGACAAAAGAAGAGCACGAACAACACTTAAGAGCTATTCTAGAGCTGCTTAGGAAGGAGAAGTTGTACGCGAAGTTCTAGAAGTGCGAATTCTGGTTACGCGAAGTTCAGTTCCTAGGTCATGTGGTAAATGGAAATGGAATCCATGTGGATCCCACAAAGATCGAGGCGATTAAGAATTGGGAGTCTCCGAAAACGCCAACCGAGATTCGGCAATTCTTGGGTTTAGCTGGGTATTATCGCAGATTCATTGAGGATTTCTCGAAGATCGCTCAACTTTTGACCTCTCTCACGCAGAAAGATAAGAAGTTTGATTGGGAAGACAAACAGGAAGAAGCATTCCAATTGTTGAAGAACAAACTATGTGACGCACCAATCTTATCTCTACCCGAAGGCACTGACGACTTCGTGGTATATTGCGACGCTTTGCGTCAAGGTTTGGGTTGCGTGTTGATGCAGCGTCAAAAAGTTATAGCCTATGCTTCGCGCCAGCTGAAGGTTCATGAGAAAAACTACACCACGCATGACTTGGAGTTAGGCGCTGTGGTGTTTGCATTGAAGATCTGGCGACATTACTTGTATGGCACGCGGTGTACCATCTATACGGATCACCAGAATCTGCAGCACATCTTCGACCAAAAAGAGCTTAACATGAGACAAAGACGCTGGGTTGAATTGTTAAACGACTACGATTGTGAGATCAAGTATCACCCAGGGAAGGCGAACGTAGTCGCTGATGCCTTAAGTCAGAAAGAAAGGATTAAGCCCATAAGGGTTAGGGCTTTGGAAATGAGTGTTCGGACAGACCTCTCGTTGCGCATTCGTGCCGCGCAGAGGGAAGCTCTCAAAAGGGAAAACCTCGTGAATGAATACCTCCGTTGTATGGAGAAGCAATTGGTACCAAAGGAGGATGGAACATTATGTTTCTTGGGAAGAATTTGGGATCCTTTCTTTGGTGGTCTGAGGGACATTATCTTTGATGAGGCTCACAAGTCACGGTACTCGATCCATCCAGGATCGGATAAGATGTACCAAGATCTTAAGGATTTCTATTGGTGGCCAAGAATGAAAGGCGATGTAGCGGTATATGTCGGCAAGTGTTTAACTTGCGCCAAGGTAAAGGTTGAATACCAGAAGCCTTCAGGTCTCCTGCAACAACCTGAAATACACCAATGGAAATGGGAACAGATTTCTATGGACTACATAACGAAATTGCCAAGAACCCCCAGAGGTCACGATACGATTTGGGTAATCGTGGACCGTCTGACCAAGTCTGCACACTTCTTAGCAATCAAGGAAAAAGACAACATGAGCAAGTTAGCTGAGCTATACCTGAGAGAGATTGTTGCACGTCATGGAGTGCCCCTCTCAATTATTTCTGATAGAGATGGAAGATTCGTGTCAAGGATTTGGCAATCCTTCCAAGAAGCCTTTGGTTCTCAGTTGAACCTGAGTACTGCCTTTCACCCGCAGACAGACGGACAGAGCGAACGAACGATTCAGATGTTGGAAGACATGGTGCGAGCTTGCCTAATGGATTTAGGTGGAAGTTGGGATACACACCTACCATTGGTAGAATTTTCATACAACAACAGTTATCATGCAAGCATTCAAGCCGCACCGTTCGAAGCTCTTTATGGACGCAAGTGTCGATCACCGATATGTTGGGCTGACGCTGGAGATAGACAGCTTGTCGGACTGGAATTGGTCCAGGAGACAACAGACAAGATCGCACAGATACGAGAGCGCATCAAAGCGGCTCGTGATCGACAAAAGTGTTATGCGGGTCGAAGAAGGAAACCTATGTAATTTGAGGTGGGAGATATGGTTTTGTTGAAAGTTTCACCCTGGAAGGGTGTGGCACGCTTTGGAAAGCATGGGAAGTTGAACCCGCGGTACATTGGATGTCACACCCCTATTTTTCCACGTGTCACCGGTGGGCCCGGTGGGGAGTATCGTGACATAATTGATTTCATCATAGTCAAACAACGCCACATATAAATGCACAGCGGAAGCAAAAGATACAGATTTATTTCAACTGAATAGATTATGATGTTTATGTATCACAACAGTCGAAACAGATCCACAGGCGGGTCAAATAAAAAGGGAAACTGTTCAACAGACTTTGACATCTAAAGCTTGCGAGACTTGAGTAATGACGCCTGGAGTAGCCAGCCTATTTCGTTTAGTACCTGCGCTTAGCCTTTTTGGAAAATACGTCAGTTTGCACTGGTAAATACAACTTAACTGACTCATTTTGAAAAGAGTTTGAAAATTGATTTGAATGCACTTCGGAAAAAATATTTTTATAACTTGGGACAATTATTCAAAATAATCTTGTATACAGTTTTACTCATTTGTCGTCCATTAGGGCCGGTTGTAAGGCCGGACTTAAGTTAACTGACACGCCACAGGTATAATGCCCACAAGTTCGATTCCTTATAGTGGGATACCAGTTTTTACATAATGCATCTATCAGGTGTACGCCTACACCCCGTGCTCAGGTCGTGACCATTTCTTTGAATGATGCCAAGGATATCCGGGACATGGTCATTTAACCCCCAAGGGCCATACACCAAATAATACATATCAAACAGGTTATGTAAATACATCAATCACAATACGATTTAAATGACTACATACACCCGACCAAGCGGTACTTTTATAGTACCGTATCCCAAGCCCGTATAGGGAAAATAAGTTAAGGGTATTTACCTGAGAAATGTATAAATCAAATACAGCAAGTGCACGTATCTTTTACTGGGCTCCTAATCTGGAATGAAGGTTTTTAATAACCTATTAGAATCCTAACGGGTCTTTAATT
The DNA here is from genome assembly GCF_002127325.2 of Helianthus annuus. Taxonomy (NCBI): domain Eukaryota; kingdom Viridiplantae; phylum Streptophyta; class Magnoliopsida; order Asterales; family Asteraceae; genus Helianthus; species Helianthus annuus. Next base: position 15,478,017 of record NC_035435.2, read on the forward strand.
AAGCTTAGACTTAGACCGGTTAGTTTTCAAAAGGAAGACACGGTTCAAACGCATGATAAAGCGAAGACCGGATTAGAATGTGGTTTTGACCCGACAAGCTTGAATACTTGTTTAATATGGGTAACTTAATCACATTCTGAATATTGAGACAAAAACGATTTGGTTTGACCCGTTTCGGCTAATATATGCAAACTAGTTACATAGGCCGATCCGAACGCGAAACATGCGTAACGGGTAACCATAAGAGTCATGAACATGTTCCATAAGTTAATATGCCTTTGATATGTTGTGATATCAGTAGGATATCTTCCATTATGCCCAAAATGAATTTAAAACCAACTTATGCCCCGAAGGGGTATTTTGGTCATTTTAAAGGTTATAAAAGAATATAAATGGTAATCTGAGTTATAGGTCTGATTAAATCGGTAAAAATACTTAATTTACTAAGTTACATCAGTAGGGTATAACTTATATGTGAAATTTATCACTTATAACCAAACTTTGCATCTTAAGGGCATTTTGGTAATTTCACATAGACTAAAAAGGTCAAAACTGAAATTCTGAGTTTAAGACTTTTGCTTACTGCTAAAGTATGAAAGTTTACTTAAAACATCAGTAGGTATCAAGTCTTATACATCTAAAATGGTTTTAATACATACTACGCGTTAAAAACGCTTAAAAAGGCGATTTGGAGCCATTTCCGGGTTTTTAAAGAAAAGGTGATATTTTTATAATTCCAGAAGGCTCAAAATAATTTATTTATCATATTAGGTCAGTAGAAAAAGGTTTGGGGTCAAAAGAACTTGTAAAACCCATTTTATAGCCCAAAAGGGCAAAACCGGCAATTACCGAGTCAAGCTTAGAACTCTAAGTTATGCTCAGCATAAAAATAAATAAAAATCTCCAAAAATCCCAAAATATTATATTACATCAGTGGGTAAAAAGTTTGGTATCAAAATTGGGTTTTGATATGCTATATGCTAATTATGCGGTTTATTTACTAAAAAGCTTCTTAATTACGCTAATGAGCATAACTCCTAATCTAGACCTCAAACTGATGTGAAACTTTATGGGCATGTTTATAAATCAGTAATAAAGGTTTTAGTCCTTTCATATTTTCAAGAATCTCGTTTTAATATCAAAAGGGCATCATGGTCAACATTTAGGCATTATGGAATCATGCAATGAACCTCAATTCTAAAGGACCAAGTAGTATAACTTTAGAAGGTTATACTAACATATAACATGGTCACAAGGGACCCTAAGGCATAAATAAACTCAAGCTAATTCGGGTCAGAACTGAAAGTCAAAGCAAAGGTCAAACTTTGCGACTTTCGGTTGTGAACCGAGCCTATACTTAGAATTGTCGGATTGAACATGTTTAGACATGTTCAACTAATATTTACCAAGTTATTAAAGTGACAAAACTGATTTTATAGCTTCTTCATTATTAGTTATTAATTTTATTTAAAAACAACCCGTTTGACTTTTATTTTAATTAGTTTGACCCGACAATTAACTTATGTAAACGTGGTAATTAGGAGGTGTCCTTTTGAGAGTTTAACACCTACCTAATTACGATCACGTAGCCATGTTTGTTGCGAACAATGGCTCAACCGATTAAAAGTCAAAGTGTTTATCGATAACGCTTGACTTTTCGGTTTAAACGCTAAACAATTAAATTAATCATGAAGGAATCACTTACAAAAGTCCAAAGGACTGAAAGAGGTTCTCAAGAAGCTCAAGACCCTCAAGGAATTCAGAGAAATCAAAAAGGAATGAATGGTGCAAGTGAAACCCAAAACAAAGGGGGTATATATAGGTTTTTGAGAGCCGTTAGGATCGTTCCTCGTAAACCGTGATCAAATCTGAGCCATACACCTATTACCCATAGTTTACAAAACAATGGGCAGCCCCTAGATTCAAGGATTGAGAGACAAGAGCAAAACCAAAGCTGGTTTTCAAAAATCTGGTTGCTGGCACCTCTATACGGATCGTAAGGTCTTGTATACGGTCCGTAAGGGCCTTGCCTGCACATGGGCACTTTCAGAACTTGTCACATTTGGCCCCTGCACTTGATAATTGTCATTCCCGACACATTTGAGGCCCGTTAAACCATTTTTAAGGCTCTACAATGATGCCTAAGCATAGGGAAAATGAAACATGCTCAAAAATATGCCGAATGTTGGTTCGTTTGGTCGTACGGTCCCGTTGTTCAGCTAATTACGACGAAACACGGATGGATGCTAAAAACGATCTAAATTGCGCGACGAATGGAATTTTATCAAGACAAACACTAAAATAAAATATTTTAGTGCTTACATAAATTTTTGGGTGTCCGGGGATATACAGAATGCAAGATATGCGTGAAAATGCAAACTTGTGCACTTTTTGACACTTTTAGTCCCTGCATGACCTAAAAGTTTATTTTTGCGCACCAAACACCTCTAAGCCTATATCTAAGCCATATAAAGGTTAAATAGAGTATAATTAACTCATGGTCATATTCCGAAAGGTTCGGAACCCTACGAATTGACATACTTTTGCAGTTTGACGCTTTTAACCCCTTGTATACGAATATTGCCATAATTTTCTCATACTTAATCGAAACCTTGTGAAATTTTTATCACACATTCTTGTGAGTATAATTTATCATTACAAAGCTTCGGGTCTGCTAAAGGATCAGTCAGAGGTATATTTGGAACATGTTGACACATTTAGCCCCTGTAGTTTGTAATTCATCACTTTCTTTCACAATTAGCTTCGTATGATCCATGATTTATTCGTTTAAGGGTATAAACATCTTGTAGGGTTATTAAAAGATATATTTATTCATTGTTGGCATTTTGAATCCTTTTACGCACATAGATTTCTTGTTTGTCAACTTTAGTCCTTCTAAATCAATCCTTTGCACGTTTTAAGTCCATGACACGTGTCGATATGACATTGGACGTGAATTTTCGAGGTGTTACATCCTCACCCCCTTAAAAGAAATCTCAACCTTGAGATTTACTGAAACAAATGAGGGTATTTTTCTTTCATTGTGGATTCTACCTCCCACGTGTACTCGGGACCTCTACGGGCATCCCATTTCACCTTTACAATAGGCACATGCTTTCTCCGAAGCTTCTTAACCTGTCGGTCCTCAATCGACAAAGGTTTCTCCACAAATTTCAAGCTCTCATCTATATGCACATCTGTATGTGGTATGACTAGCGATTCATCCGCTAGACATTTCTTCAGATTGCAGATGTGGAATACATTGTGAATACCATTGAGCTCTTCAGGCAAGTTTAACTTATAAGCCACTGACCCTACACATTCGATGATCTCTAATGGTCCTATATATCTTGGGCTTAACTTACCTTTCTTGCCAAATCGCGTTACCTCTTTTCCAAGGTGATACCTTAAGCAGAACCTTATCACCAACCTCGAACTTGAGGGGTTTCCGCCTTTTATCCGCATAGCTTTTCTGCCTATCTCAGGCAGCTTTTAGGTGGTCGCGAATCTGGACAATCTTGTCCGTTGTCTCAAAGACTATATCAGGACCTGATAATTGAGTGTCTCCAATTTCTGCCCAACAGATGGGCGTTCTGCACTTCCTACCATATAGCGCCTCAAAAGGTGCAGCCTGAATGCTAGTATGGTAGCTATTGTTGTAGGAGAACTCGACCAAAGGTAGGTGCTTATCCCAGCTACCTCCTAAATCAATCACACATACGCGAAGCATGTCTTCCAGAGTTTGGATTATACGCTCACTCTGCCCATCTGACTGAGGATGGTAAGCCGTACTGAAATTTAAGCGCGTGCCCAAAGACTGTTGGAAACTTTTCCAAAAATGGGATGTATATCTGGTATCTCTGTCAGAGATAATGGCCACTGGTACTCCATGCAGAGATACAATCTTATCAACATACAACTGGGCTAACATGTCAGAACTGTAAGTTTCCTTAACAGGTAGGAAATGCGCTGACTTAGTCAGTCTATCTACTATCACCCAAATAGTATCATTTCCTTTCTTAGTCTTTGGCAACTTGGTGATGAAATCCATCGTCACCATTTCCCATTTCCAGGTGGGAATTTCAGGCTGTTGCAGCAAACCTGACGGTTTCTGATGTTCAGCTTTGACTTGAGCACACGTCAAGCATTTAGCTACATAGGCAGCTATAGACTTCTTCAAGCCTATCCACCAATAATGTAACGCCCTGCTTTTTCAAACATCCTACATTTAGAAACCTTACGTGAAATTCTATCTTTGGAAATCTTGTGTTCTTATAACCATTCTTTCATCGTAATCGTTGTAAAATACGGAACTTGCTTCGTAAATAAAACTTGTACATTACACTTTTTACCTAGTTAAATCATGTTTTATTTCATATTTCACCTTGTTACAAGTTAGGGGAAACATTGTTGCATATTATTACACAACTTAATTAACAAAATTACTCATTATAATGTTTTAAAAAAATAAAAAAATAAAGAAATATGGCAGCCCAATTCAGCAAAATTCAGCCCCATATAGTTGGGTTTTGTGGGCTAGTTTCAAGGTGTAACCCCTTCTAAACACTTCCAAAGCCCAACCCATTGAAACCCTAATCCTTCCCCCTATAAATACCACTTATAACCAGCCTCCATACCACTTTTGCAACCCTAAAAACTCACAAAACATCCACCAAACCGTAGCTGAAAGTAAGGGTTCGAGTAGATTGACACCCCTTCACGAAAATGAGCATAACTCACTCAATTCTTATCCGATTCACTCGATTCTTTTTCCTACTTGCTTGTATAATCATGGGGTTCGATTCCTAGACTTCTCCTTGGAGAAATCAGACCTGGAAATGCCCCGAAATAGTCCATAAACTTTCTGTTTGTTTTTATGTTCATCAAAAACTTGTTTAAACCTATGCAACTTGTGTCTAACACATCTCATACCTATGTCCTAATGCTTACAACTTATCCCATGGTTGGTTAAGCTTAAAAACAAGGTTGAGACATTTAAAATCAGAGGATTAAACCTCATAAACTTGGTGTTTTGTTTAGGGTTTTTAACCCACAAGTCATGTCAAACTTTGTCTTTGATACATGAGTGATTATGGAACAACTTGGGTTGTCCAAACATACAATCCTCACATGATTTGATGATTTCTCTTAGTTAGTGTGTATATTTCTTATTCTTTATTGTATGTTCATGACCCTCCTTGGTTGTTTTTTTTACATCAAGTGTAGTGGTGAACACATAGAGGTGCCTAAATGGAAGACTTGATCTTCCTACCTCCTACATGACTTCTATGACATTTAGAGGTACCAAAATGAAGATTTTAATCTTCTACCTCATGCTTGAACTATTGGACATATATTATATAACCTAAATATATTATTCGAATAATCGAATCTTTGATGATGAACTAGTGTTCATATGTCGGGGTACTAGATTACATCATCCTAGACTATGATAACTTGTCACGATTCTAATGGAACCTTGTTCCATGAAAACATCTAAACTCCTTCGAGTTTCCTAGTGTCAAGAACAAGCATCATATGTACTAAATGATTATTTTCCATGTTATTCTCATATCTTATTTTTATGTTGTTTTAAACACCGAATCTCGACTCTAAACATACTTGAACTTTAACCCTTATACATTCGGACTCTAAATCTCTACTCGTCAACAATTGGATAATCGGAAAATATATGCAAACTTTGTGAATATACTCGTATTTCCCCCTTTTTACTTTTACCACTTTTGGGGTGTAACATGTTTACCTATTAACTTACACATGAACACTTTGTTAAACACATGAACGTTCCTATAACATGCTTGTATACGTGATGACTTGATACTTTAAACTTGGGTTATTCTTATGTGTTGAACTTATCATTAACTTCGTACGAGCCAAACCTTGACATATGTAGCGCTATAGGATTAACGACCCGCCCGTAAACTTGAGGTTATGTCTTGAGCATATTGCGTTTTCTTGGTTTGATATGTTAGACACATGCCATATTTAAGGTTTATCTTGAATCATATGCTTGCTATGAGGAATTGTTCACATTTTTATCTTATGCTATGTATGTACCAAACTTGTATACTCGCCTTTGCTTTTGCATTGAATTATTTTAAACATGTTACAGGTTGATGAGGACGATGCTAAGAAAAGAAGTAGCGTTGATGCCTAGATACACATATAGACGTTAGGGTTTAATATGTTGTATCAAATTTTGTTATGTTATCATGTTGTTATGTTAAACTCGTTGTATTTGAATTTCTTGTAATGTTGACTAATTGAAGTTATGAAATGAAATGAAATTTGAAATTTCTAAATATTGTCACAAATAGCGTTATGATGTCTCTAGCAATCTTCACACTTCGTCTCATCCCGATGTTTCCGCCATTGGTTGGGGTGTGACAGATTGGTATCAGAGCCATAACTATAGGGAATTAGGAAAAGTAGGAATGCTTTAGCCTAGTCTATAGTTTTAGAACCTTATTCGTATGCTTTGCTTGGACTACTACATGATACTTTATTTGTTACTTATTTATGCTCTTTTAAACATGTATGTTACTCATGTGTAATATTCGACATATTATTCTTACGCATTAATGCTTGTTTTATTATGTGTTAACACTTGTTTCGTTGTTCGATTCTTTATGTGTTATTCTTGACATATTTCTCTATGTGTTAATACTTGTTTTATTTCATTATTTAAGTATCATCCTTGATATGCTTTCTTATGTGTTTATACTTGTTTGTGTATCTCCTTCGACATACACTTCCCTCATGCATTTTACTCGATTATTCTAAATCCGACAACACTCATATTGTACAAATGAGACGAATTCACCAAAATAGGCGTGAAACCCACAATTTGGTGAACGACTCTCAATCTACCTATTCTTTTTTTTTACACGAGATATCGCGATTAAGCTAGGAGTGAAATCCACATCTTAATGGTAAATCTCAAATTTCAAGTTCTAGTGGACCCTCGTCAACACGTCGAAGTTAAATTTTGACCCGACGAGTACCAACCACACTTAGGATACGAAATCGTCAAGTTAGGGGTGAAACCCGCACCTTGTCGACTAGTTCCACTCCTTGGCATTTTTTTTCATAAATCCCGCCAAGTCTCGAAATTTCGATTGATTTGGGACATGTAGTAACCGGAAGGGTAAATACCGTTAACCGACTTGTCGGCGAGAGTATTTTACCTATTAGGCCAAAACATGCTCCTCAAATTCAAAAGACTTTTCGACCACTTTGGTTAGTCAAAGTTCCGTTTTGGAACGCTCCAAACTTTGGTCAAACATGTGTTTCTATTGTTCATTTTATACGATGCAATCTTTCAACCTCGAGTTTACCTTTGATTTCTCTTTTCACACGCACAACATATCGAACCTTTTCGATACACTTATATACGCATGATTTTCATATAATTTAAATTCATATTCCTTGTAACAACTAGTGGAGATGTATCATCGAGATTGGAGTGACTTCCTTACCTTGACGATTGACTCCACCCCTCTTCCCTTAAAACGACTTCACCAACGAGTTAGGGGTGATTCCCTTACTTAGGTGACCGTTACCCAAAACTTATCTTTCAAAATATTTTATTATGCAAACCCGATCATGTTTTATACCTAAATCATTTATCATTATTCAAAATACCTACTTATACCGATTTCAAAATACATTGTTTATCAAACGTACTTCTTATTCTACCATCCATTTTCACTCAAATCATATACACAAGATTCTTAATCATGTCTTTACCGTTTTACTACATGAATTTCCAAACCTTACGAAATGCTACCTATCAATTTAATCGGTCTAATGAATCTCTTGCCCATAAACTTCACATCTGATTTATTAACTGAAACACGTTCACATTATATCATCATACTAGAGACTTCCACTCTTAATCGAAATCAAACTAACCTTTCTCAATTACTTATAAGACCTCGTAGATGTTATATGACCGTTTACCAAATACTCTTTCCAACATCAATAAATCCTTTGTTAAAATTATTTTTAAACAATCACTAAATTCTTTTACTAAATTTCTTTTCTAAGGGTCGACGTTTTCACAAGAACTTTCAAAGTCCAAAATTTTCATGTTTTGATGCAAATGAAACAAACCCGTTATTTAAAAAAAAAAAAAAAAAAAAAAAAAAACCTTCTCTACAGCGCTTAACTCGTCATCCAAATTTCAAAACACGTGGGCTAGAAGACTTCATGGGGACCGACAATTTTCAACATACGTGAACTCCTTTTTTTTAAACAAAAGTAGCATTTCAATCATTACAAAATACGTTAAGCATGACCAATGAGTACTTTATGTTCCTTTGCATATACAAACTATATTCTACCTTTCAAACCAAGCTCAATCTAATTTTGATTCGACAAACTCAACGTTTTGTTTAAACAACTATACATGCACATCATCATACACATTTTAGTCGATATCTCGCGATAACATCATTTATATCGTTCGTATCTACATACTTAACCTTTTTTTTTCTCTACAATGTCTCAACGTACACCATATACGCAATATTTATTTTTCATACCTACACCTATGTTCATACGTTTTATGCTTGTACTCATACACATACTACTTATACGTTTTACGCTTCTGCTTATACACATACTACTTACACGTTTTATGTTTATGCTCATACATACATGCGTATTCATACTTAAACTTATGCTCATACTTTCATCCTTACTCATGATTCGTACATTCGTACCTATACGCGAGCGTAATCCGAGGGATTCGCTTACGTGGGTCCCATACATGCTTAAACATAAACATGCTTACATACGACATTCTTCTACGTACACATTCTTATTTTCAAATTCATGTATACCTTGATTCATACATAACTAGTACAAGCTATGTGGATCATGCGACGATCAGTATAATCGCGGGTGCACACGGGATTATAGTGATAGGCGTATGAGAACCATAGAGTGTACTACTGTGTATGGTAAGACACGGAACGTAACATGACCCCGAGTAACGAAACAGACGTAATGTGGTTAAAACATGGTGGATACGCCGCTGGTACTTCCTATATATAAGTGTTTTCACCATGTTACCAAACTTTCGTAAAACGTGCCATGAGAAATTCAGTGTGTTGCAGACCTTTTGGACCTAATACAACTTCACGCAACTCACAAACGCATTATATCCGATTATTCATGACGAGACTTCATCCTTAACACACTATGTTCATCTATCCAACACTTATGCTATTCACATACTTGTACTCTTTAAGAGCCATTCGTTCATTCTATACTCGTATTATTTTATACAAAACTCGTTCGCAATCCAGCTTGTTTAAACATTTGAGTCCTAACTTACCTCATTACCTATAAAATAGCCTCCCTATTCTTGATTCTTGTGTAACTATACTTAGTATACCTCTATTGCTTTATTTAAAGTAACAAACCTTTTCGTTCCTCTCAATAAACAGGATTTACGAAAGTATGATTTTTTTATACTATCCTTAAAAACTTCCCCTTGCAAATCTACCTTGATGTTCTCCAAAATTTGGTACTTTTCAAAACTTACAAACTTCCCAAGTTTCAATCCTTAATGATCACCTTTATGCCAAAAACTCTTTCGAGCCTTCCTCTTGAATAAATTTCGGGACGAAATTTCCTATAGGAGGGGAGACTGTAACGCCCTGCTTTTTCAAACATCCTACATTTAGAAACCTTACGTGAAATTCTATCTTTGGAAATCTTGTGTTCTTATAACCATTCTTTCATCGTAATCGTTGTAAAATACGGAACTTGCTTCGTAAATAAAACTTGTACATTACACTTTTTACCTAGTTAAATCATGTTTTATTTCATATTTCACCTTGTTACAAGTTAGGGGAAACATTGTTGCATATTATTACACAACTTAATTAACAAAATTACTCATTATAATGTTTTAAAAAAATAAAAAAAATAAAGAAATATGGCAGCCCAATTCAGCAAAATTCAGCCCCATATAGTTGGGTTTTGTGGGCTAGTTTCAAGGTGTAACCCCTTCTAAACACTTCCAAAGCCCAACCCATTGAAACCCTAATCCTTCCCCCTATAAATACCACTTATAACCAGCCTCCATACCACTTTTGCAACCCTAAAAACTCACAAAACATCCACCAAACCGTAGCTGAAAGTAAGGGTTCGAGTAGATTGACACCCCTTCACGAAAATGAGCATAACTCACTCAATTCTTATCCGATTCACTCGATTCTTTTTCCTACTTGCTTGTATAATCATGGGGTTCGATTCCTAGACTTCTCCTTGGAGAAATCAGACCTGGAAATGCCCCGAAATAGTCCATAAACTTTCTGTTTGTTTTTATGTTCATCAAAAACTTGTTTAAACCTATGCAACTTGTGTCTAACACATCTCATACCTATGTCCTAATGCTTACAACTTATCCCATGGTTGGTTAAGCTTAAAAACAAGGTTGAGACATTTAAAATCAGAGGATTAAACCTCATAAACTTGGTGTTTTGTTTAGGGTTTTTAACCCACAAGTCATGTCAAACTTTGTCTTTGATACATGAGTGATTATGGAACAACTTGGGTTGTCCAAACATACAATCCTCACATGATTTGATGATTTCTCTTAGTTAGTGTGTATATTTCTTATTCTTTATTGTATGTTCATGACCCTCCTTGGTTGTTTTTTTTACATCAAGTGTAGTGGTGAACACATAGAGGTGCCTAAATGGAAGACTTGATCTTCCTACCTCCTACATGACTTCTATGACATTTAGAGGTACCAAAATGAAGATTTTAATCTTCTACCTCATGCTTGAACTATTGGACATATATTATATAACCTAAATATATTATTCGAATAATCGAATCTTTGATGATGAACTAGTGTTCATATGTCGGGGTACTAGATTACATCATCCTAGACTATGATAACTTGTCACGATTCTAATGGAACCTTGTTCCATGAAAACATCTAAACTCCTTCGAGTTTCCTAGTGTCAAGAACAAGCATCATATGTACTAAATGATTATTTTCCATGTTATTCTCATATCTTATTTTTATGTTGTTTTAAACACCGAATCTCGACTCTAAACATACTTGAACTTTAACCCTTATACATTCGGACTCTAAATCTCTACTCGTCAACAATTGGATAATCGGAAAATATATGCAAACTTTGTGAATATACTCGTATTTCCCCCTTTTTACTTTTACCACTTTTGGGGTGTAACATGTTTACCTATTAACTTACACATGAACACTTTGTTAAACACATGAACGTTCCTATAACATGCTTGTATACGTGATGACTTGATACTTTAAACTTGGGTTATTCTTATGTGTTGAACTTATCATTAACTTCGTACGAGCCAAACCTTGACATATGTAGCGCTATAGGATTAACGACCCGCCCGTAAACTTGAGGTTATGTCTTGAGCATATTGCGTTTTCTTGGTTTGATATGTTAGACACATGCCATATTTAAGGTTTATCTTGAATCATATGCTTGCTATGAGGAATTGTTCACATTTTTATCTTATGCTATGTATGTACCAAACTTGTATACTCGCCTTTGCTTTTGCATTGAATTATTTTAAACATGTTACAGGTTGATGAGGACGATGCTAAGAAAAGAAGTAGCGTTGATGCCTAGATACACATATAGACGTTAGGGTTTAATATGTTGTATCAAATTTTGTTATGTTATCATGTTGTTATGTTAAACTCGTTGTATTTGAATTTCTTGTAATGTTGACTATTTGAAGTTATGAAATGAAATGAAATTTGAAATTTCTAAATATTGTCACAAATAGCGTTATGATGTCTCTAGCAATCTTCACACTTCGTCTCATCCCGATGTTTCCGCCATTGGTTGGGGTGTGACAAATAATTTGCCTTTAAATCCTGGTACATCTTATCAGCTCCAGGATGAACGGAATATTTAGAACTGTGGGCTTCCTGGAGGATAACATCCCGAAGTCCTCCATGAACTAGAACCCATATTCGTCCATTTAACCTTAGGATTCCGTCCTTACCATAGGATAACTGCTCTTCAGTTACTCCTAGCTTTTCCTCAGGATAGTTAGCTTCTAGCACAGCTTCCTTCTGTGCAGCTAACAACCTTTCATTCAAATTATTCTTTATCTCAATGCTCTTGGCATTGATTCTTATAGGCTTTACCCTTTCCGTTCTGCTTAAGGCATCAGCAACCACATTTGCCTTGCCTGGATGGTATCTTATTTCACAGTCATAATCATTCAGAGTTTCCATCCAACGTCGCTGTCTCATATTTAAATCCTTCTGATTGAACAGATGCTGAAGGTTTTTGTGATCTGAATAGATCACACACTTAGTCCCATACAAGTAATGCCTCCACAGTTTTAGTGCGAATACAACGACACCCAGCTCCAAGTCGTGGGTGGTGTAGTTCTTCTCGTGCACCTTTAACTGACGTGAAGCGTAGGCAATGACCTTGCCTTTCTGCATCAACACACAGCCCATCCCGGTGTGTGATGCATCACAATATACTACAAACTCATCAATTCCATCTGGCAACGTCAGCACTGGAGCGTTGCTCAACTTCTGCTTCAAAACATCGAAGGATTCTTGCTGCTTAGGCCCCCAGTCAAACTTGCTATTCTTGCGAGTGAGTAAAGTCAGGGGTGCTGCAATTCTTGAGAAGTTTTCAATAAAGCATCTGTAGTATCCTGCCAGTCCTAGGAAACTGCGTATCTCCGTAGGCGTCTTCGGCTCCTGCCAGTTCATAATAGCTTCGATCTTAGCGGGATCTACTTGGATACAACGCTCACTGACAACATGTCCAAGGAATTGGACTTCGCGAAGCCAAAATTCACACTTCGAAAATTTGGCATAGAGCTTTTCCTGTTGAAGCAGTTTCAAAATACAACGGAGATGCTTCTCGTGGTCAGCTTGACTCTTTGAGTAAATAAGAATGTCATCGATGAAAACAATAACAAATTTATCTAGATATGGCTTGCATACACGATTCATGAGATCCATGAATGCGGCAGGTGCATTAGTGAGCCCAAAAGGCATCACTAGGAATTCATAGTGACCATAGTGAGTCCTAAACGCGGTCTTGTGTACATCTTCATCTTTAACCTTCAATTGATGATAGCCTGACCTTAAATCAATCTTAGGGAAGTAGCTTGCTCCTTGTAGCTGATCGAACAGATCGTCGATCCTGGGCAAAGGATACCTATTCTTGATAGTAACCTTGTTAGGCTCTCGGTAATCGATGCATAAACGCATTGATCCATCCTTCTTTTTGACAAACAAGATTGGCGCTCCCCAAGGAGATGAACTAGGCCTAATAAAACCTTTGGCTAGCAAATCATCTAGCTGCGTTCTCAATTCCTTCATCTCTGTTGGTGCCAACCTATAAGGCGCTCTCGCAACAGGTGCAGCTCCGGGGATGATGTCAATTCTGAACTCTACTTGCCTATCTGGTGGCAAGCCAGGTAGTTCTTCAGGGAAAACTTCAGGGTATTTAGAAATGACTGGAATATCTTCAATCTTGGGCTTCTGCTCGTCGACCATCACTTGTGCCATATAAATGACACAACCCTTCTTCATGCACTTAGATGCCTTGAGCATAGACACTTGCTCAGGCAATCCGTGTTGGGTATCTCCTTGAATGGTAAGTGACTCACCAGATGGAGTCTTAATCACCACTTGCTTCTTGTTGCAGATGATCTGGGCTTGGTTATGCGATAACCAATCCATGCCCAATACAATATCAAATCCGGCTAACTTCAAAGGAAGCAAAGACATAGGAAAAGAGTGGTTCCTAATGGATATAAAACATCCATCTAAAACGGTTGAGGCGGTTTCTAAGGTACCATCAGCTAATTCCACCTCATATTTCACACTTAAGGTTTTAACAGGTAAATTCAACAACTTACAGAACTTATCATCAACGAATGACTTATCAGCTCCTGAATCAAACAGTACTCAAGCATACACATCATTTATGTGGAAAGTACCTGTGATCGCGTTGTCGTCCTGAATTGCCTCCTGTACGTTCATCTAGAAGACCCTAGCATTGGTCTTCTTGGCTTCCTCAGGCTTCTTGGCGTATTTAGGGTAGTTAGTCTTAATGTGCCCTTTCTCGTTACAGCCGTAACAGGTAGCATCTTTAATTCTCTTGCAGTCAATAGTCTTGTGCTCTCTAGACTTGCACAACCCACATGCAGGTGGTCCTGATTGAGACTTGGTCTCAAGCCTGCATTTTCCAAAGTGGCGTTTTTGGCAAGTTGTGCACTTTGGCTTTTCTTCAGTTCGCTGGTTACCTTTGTTGGACCCAGATTCTTTCTTGTGGTCCGAATTACCCTTGTGCTTCTTTTCAGACCTTCGTGGGGTATCATCCTCACGCTTCCTCTTACTCTCTTCCGAGTTCTTGAGCGATCTTAGCCTGACCGCATCTAAGGTGAGGGATAGAGATAGATCAGTTGCTGATCTAAAAGTAGCAGGTCTTGAAGCCTTAACACTGGCTTTGATCTCTGGGGCTAAACCCCCAATGAAGCAAGCGATCCTCTTGGGTTCTGGGGTTACAAGGTAAGGAACCAGTCTAGACATGGTGTTGAAGCTGGTGAGGTAAGCTTGACAATCTAAATTCTTCATCACCAGTGATAAGAAATCCGATTCAATCCTTTCTACCTCATGCTGTGGACAATAGTTCTCCTTAATGAGAACAACAAACTGTTCCCATGACATATTATAGAGTGAGATCTTCCCAGCAGCTTGAATGAGAGACTTCCACCATGCCAGTGCCTCTCCCTTGAATGATTGGGATACATACTTCACTATATCCCTTTCAGCACAACCGCTGATATCTACCACAGTGTCCATTTCATCTAACAAAGTCATACAATCTATTGCCCCTTTCTCCCCAGTGAAATCCCAGGGTTTGCAGGAAACAAAGTACTTATAAGTACAAGACTTGGCACGTGGCTCATCATTGAACACTATTCTCCTACGTGGAGCACTGTGTTGGTTTGAGGAATGTTCATCATCCTCTTTCTTAGGTTCATCTTTCTTAGAGGGTGGTTTGCTATGAGCTTTTGAATGAGTCTTACTAACAGACTTAGAGTGAGGCACCGAAGAGGTTCTACTATGAGTTCCACTATATTCCTTGAATTGCTCCTCTACAGCTTTAGACACAGCTGTATTAATCAGGTTATGGAGCTCTCCTTTGGCTATATTAATCCTTTCATCATCATCGTGGTTTTCCAGGGGATGACTATTCACTTCTTCTGACCTCGCCATCAGGGGCGGACCTAATGTGTTAGGTGGGATAGCACGGGCTATGGCTCAACCTTGTCTTAGTAGTATAAAAATACCCCTCAACTCCGTCTCCATAGTGTAAAAATACCTCTCAACTCTGTCTTCGTCATATAAAGGATACCTCTGATCCAAAAAAAAAAAAAATTTGGGATACCCCTGAAATTTTGGGCTAGTTCCGCCACTGCTCGCCATGTAGCTTTAATTGCTACATAAAAGAAAACAAGGGCAAGGTTTATATAGAAGCTTATACAGTTTCTATTGTTTTAAACGATTTATTGACCATGGGTTATAATACCCATTTTAGTTAATTATTCAGGATTTTCATCATAACCCTAAATTATATATAATAGCACAAAAGGCCTAGTCACGTAGACAGATTTAATTTATAAACCAGGATTTTATAGAATCGAGGTATTAAGGTTTGAATCAAAATTCATTACCTTTCCTTGACAGGGAGTTGTAGGCTACCACTGTCTTTTTAGTCCCAGGGGACGTTAATTATAGCCCGTGGGCACTTCATATTTAAGGGATGATTATTTAAATAAGGGAATTTAGAATAACCCTTTTTAATAATGACTTATGTGATTTTATCGAATCACACTTTGCCAAGCATATTAACATGCTTTCTGATGTTAACAAGGTTTTGAATCTTTTGAATAGGTTGTAACATCTTGTGTGACACCTGTGTCACCGCGACCATCAAACAAATACCAAGCCGATGAAATATTGTATTTCATACTTGGGATCTTGTATAAATATGTGTATGTTTTGCACATATCAATTATTGTTCAATTTCAAACTCTACATTGCTTTCTAGAGCATTATACGCAAACTGGTGCGTAAACGTACTCAGTTTAATGCGACAAATACTCCGGAACATCAACATATACTCAACATACCTTAAATAACCTTTACATAACTTAGAAATAAGTTTTGAAGGCTTTGGTATAGCAAAAACAAGTTAATTCGCTTACAGGGACTAAACTTGACAAACTGCGAAAGTATGCCAATTTGAACTGTAACGAACATTCCGGAACATGTCCATAAGTTAAACATACCCTAA
The DNA here is from genome assembly GCF_002127325.2 of Helianthus annuus. Classification (NCBI taxonomy): domain Eukaryota; kingdom Viridiplantae; phylum Streptophyta; class Magnoliopsida; order Asterales; family Asteraceae; genus Helianthus; species Helianthus annuus. Next base: position 15,494,396 of record NC_035435.2, read on the forward strand.
ATATCCTTTACATAGCTTAGAAAAAGGCTTTGAGGTGTTTGGTATGCTAAAACAAACTTTTGGATCATTCAGGGACTAAAAGTGTCAAAAAGTGCACAAGTTTGCACTTTCGCGCATAACTTACGTTCTGAATACATCCGAACATCCAAAAATTTATGTAAGCATCCTTATATTATGCCTTAGTGTTTGGCATGAGAAAAATCCGTTCGTCGCGTCATTTGGATCGTTTTTCGCGCTTATGCGCATTCCGTCGTAATTAAGCGAACATCGCGTTCGTACAACCAAACGAACCAACATCCGGAACATTTTTGAGCATGTTTCATGTCCACAATGCTTAGGCATCATTTTAGGGCCTTAAAGTTGGCTTTAAGGGCCTTAGAAGTGTCGGAAATAGCTTAAACACGCAACAGGGACCAAAAGTGTAAATTCTGCAAGTGGTGCAGATCAGAGGGGCCAGGCGGCCCGCGTAAGGATTGCCCAAAACATGAGGCGGGCCGCGTGAACATGTCTGACAGAAGATTTTGCATTTAATGCAGAATCTGGCCTTTCGTTCGATCAAAGGGCGATGCCTTTTCACCCAAATGAAGGGCCAAGGGTCAAGTTCACTGAATCTAACCCCTGGACACATGTACGCATGAGATCAAGGCACGATATTCGATAAAACGATCCTACCGGTTCCACTTTTCCTATAAATACCCCCCCCTTTGTTCCAAAAACCCACAAAATCTGATCTTAAGGCTCTAAGTTGGAACCATTGTTCCATACCTGAGCTATTTGATCTAGATTAGCACTCGGGGACCTTCCGTAAGTCTTCTTTCGCTCTTTTATCGCTTTTCGAGTCCGAAAGTCAACGTTTTGTTGACTTTCTGCATTGACCAGCTTATGGTCGATGCGAAGTTCATGGAACTTCATAACGTGAGCGTGATCACGATGGTTATAGTCCGTAGTGACTATACCTACTGATCACCACGTTAACTAGGCTCAGTGACGAGTCGTAGTTTCGGCCAAAATGTGCATTCTTGCATATTTTGTAACCAAACTACTCGTGAGCATCAAAGCCGTTTGTTTTGATGTCAAACCTGTTTTCTAAACTTAGTTAAGCATGTTCTAACATGCTTAGCTCGTCACTTTTAGTTTAGTGCTTATATAGGGTCGTAAGGTAAGCGATCTAAACCATCGCTTATACTTTCGAACCCGACCCATTTGGTCGATCATTAGGATCCGACCAAACACATTAGGTGACCATAGCTATAACCTTCCGAGGTTATACCTTGTAGTCACGATGTTAGGCGTTCCGAATGCGTTCTACGCGAACGACGCGTTAGGGTAGCATAAGCTACCTAAACGGGTCGTGACAGACCGTAAGCACTTAGGTTAAGTTTCATTTTAGTATGTAGGCTTTGTTAAACCATATTACACGAGTCTCCATACTCGTTTGGTTTACGAACCCGCGTACTATCCGATCCTTCCGATTTGGTCCGGTATATTAACATAGCTACCTATTAGGTGCCGTTTGATATCCCGTGATCTTTAGCATTATCTGGTTATTATACAAGAACTTCAAAGCAATCTCAGGTGAGTACATTGAACCCCTCTTTTACTGTTTTCCAAACTGTTTTGGGGTGAAACACATGTGCCTACTTGCTACTTTTATGCTTTCCAGTTTTCACATCATATACTACTATGTTCGATAGTACATATATAGTACATGATTTCATTGTGTTTATGCTATGTATGCCCATTGTGTGCGTACTTAGTACATTGCCATACATTTCATGCTACGTACGCCCATTGTGTGCAAACGTAGTACATTGTTTCACATTGCATTACTGTTGCATATGCTCATCCAGCATATGAACACATTACACTACATTTTGAACCGTTGTACTCTACAATACATTTCATGCTACGTACGCCTATTGTGTGCATACGTAGTACATTGTTTCACATTGCATTACTGTTGCATATGCTCATCCAGCATATGAACACATTACACTACATTTTGAACCGTTGTACTCTACAATACATTTCATGCTACGTACGCCCATTGTGTGCATACGTAGTACATTGTTTCACATTGCATTTCTGTTGCATATGCTCATCCAGCATATGAACACATTATACTACATTTTGAACCGTTGTAACCATTTGACTATACATAAACATTTCTACCGTTGTTAAACATTTCATCTTGATGGTTTGGTTTGAGTAAGTGATTTAAGTAACGAGGCATGTGTAATATGATACAAGCATGGTGGATACGCCGCTGGTACTTCCTATATATAAGTGTTTGTATGGTATTACATATCGTAGCGTTATTTGAATCATTTCAATTTGAGACATAGAACATTTTATACAAATAACACGCTTTTCACAAGACATTGATTTACAAACAACAAATCTTATACAAACTCTTTTTACATGGTTATTCAGTTAACCAGGCATTGTTCTCTTATTTATACATATCATTTGATCTTACCGTTTTTCAAATGATTTACAAGACAAAGCAAAATACGAGGTTCATGACTAAACATTTTCTCAAACTCAAGTCATGAATTCCGTTTTCACAAAACCAATGTATCTCACAGGCATTTTTATGCTGACGTACCTATTTTCACATGTGTTTTCAGGAGATGATGCATAGGACTTATCAAGACATACTTAGGCGGACCTGTGCCTTAGTGACTTAAAACGAGACAAGAACTAGTTAATTCATGTTATATACACTTTGATTCTTGTTCAGACAATGTAAACTTTCATGTTTGATTTATAAAACGAAACTTCATTTGCCATGGATTTGAAACAATTGATTCTGTTACAACACTCCCCGGCGTTTCCGCCACGTTTTGTATGTTCTACGTGGTCGGGGTGTGACAGAAAAGATGGTATCAGAGCCAATGGTTATAGGGAATTAGGTTATTAGTAATGCTTTGACCTAGTCTATAACCTTCCTAGGAACCTAACGCGAGTTTACTTGCGTTTAGTCACAAAACAATACCGTCACCTACCCTTAGGCGACGACCACAACAAGAACATAAATTTCAAAACCGCCTTGAAAGCTAATCATCTGTTATAGGATGATTGATTACTAGGTTTTGAACCCTCTATTGTAAGGTTTTGAACCCTTTGTTATAAGGTTTTGAACCCCTTTGAATTTTCAAAACTCCCGTCAAAGTTTTGGGTCCTAAATAGTGTGAACACGTGCGAACTGGAAGAGTGAATGCCTGTACCCTGGATTTTCTGTCTAAGGTTAGAGTGTTCGTACAAATCCACATAATCGGACCAGTCACTCTTACCTGGGAACTCTTGGGGTGAGTGTCCACTTATAGGCGAGCATGTCTTCGCGATACACTATGAGGATCTATTTGCTTTAATTCAGCCTTGGTGTTGTTTGTTTGCTTCATGATTCAAACAAATGACCATCAACCGTGATTATGGTTAGTGATTGTAACATCCTATTCTTACCCAATACCATTTTATTTGTTTCCTTTCAAGTTTTTCCCCTTTTAGAATGCCTCCTCGACGCGAACACCAGATAGCAACTGCCGAGCTGGCAGAAATTATTGCGCAGCAGATGGCTGCTCAATTCCCAAATCTCTTTGCTCAATGGAACCAAGCTAACAACAACAGCAATGGTACATGCAATTTCAAGAACTTTAACTCGGCTAAACCACTCAAGTTTAGTGGTTCTGAGGGAGCAACTGGGCTTCTCCAATGGTTCGAGAGCATCGAGAATACCTTTCGCCACGTGCAGTGTCCGGAAAATCGCAAGGTCGAGTTTTCTTCGAGTGTGTTTCAGAAGAGGGCTCTTACATGGTGGAACGGGGTAATGAGAGATCGTGGTGCAGATGTTGCTCTAGCACAAACATGGGCTGAACTGAGAGCTCTTATGATGAGAGAGTTTTGTCCTCGTCATGAACAACGAGCGTTGGAGAAGGAGTTTGATGACTTGAAACAAGATAGTGGCGAACACAGGGCATATACTGATAGGTTTGAGGAGTTGAGTCTACTTTGCCCGACTATGGTTGCCCCACTCGACAAGGCTATCAAAAGGTACATCGACGGCCTGCCTGACTCGGTACAAGACATTGTCACTGGTAGCAACCCTACCACACTCCGTCAGGCCATTGAGCTATCTGCAACCTTGACTGAATCGCAGATCAGAAAGCATAAACTTTTTCGAAAGGGTGACAAGAAGCCAATCGAGGAATCAAAGACCATGGATGAACAGACTAAATCTCCTAAGAAGTCAAAGAAGCGAAAGGCTTCTCAGAACTTCGCCGTGGTCGCTCACAATGGTCAAGCCGTCCCCAACCAACCAGCTCAACCCCCTGCTAGAAAACCATACAATGGAACTGCACCCTTGTGCAACCAATGTAGCCTCCATCATCACGCCAATGTACAGTGCCGCAAATGCCAAACTTGTGGACTCATAGGCCATACAACAAGAATCTGCCCAGCTGCAGCTGCACCAAACCAAGCTGGCAACAATTCCGCTCAAGGTCGTTTCCTACCAGGTTCTTGTTTCAACTGTGGCGAGATGGGTCATTTCCGAAGAAATTGCCCAAAGCTTGCTAATGCAAATCCAGCACAAGGATGATCACCTGACTGACTAGAAGACAACATCGTTTAGAAATAATCATGTCTTATGTATTAAGTTTCTTTTATTGTCAAGATCCAAGGAACAGTTGATATCGTTGTTTATAAATAGATCTTTCATTTACATTGCAATGTATTTCTATGGTTGCATGTATAAACGACATATCCCTTGCAATACCGACAATCAAGGAACCGTATTCCTTGAAGAACAAACTACCCCCAAAATTCTCCCATTCTATAATCGCTTGCGTCTTCCACGGAATTCCTAAGTACCCGTTTATTCTAAGGAAACGAAGTACAAGGCGCAGGTTACAACACAAGACGAATACCCAAGGTACCACTATAAATCCTTAATAGGGTACCTAGGAATTTCCCGTAAGTCTTTAATTGTTGTATACCTTCATTCGAATGTGGTGATTCCTTGTAATCAAAAATCGAATTTTGGGAGATCTTCCTATCTTCTCAGATAGATTCCAGTGAACATTGAGACCCGTCGATTGGTTTCCATATCCGTATTCAATCAATAACAAGTTAAAAACAAATTATGATCAAGTTAAACAAGTATGTGACTATCTGCTTATGTGTTTCCTTATGTATTGTTGTGTGATCCAAATTATGTTATCCAAATCTTCGTAGAATCTTACATATCCGTGTACAAGAGATTCATAGTAGGATGCCCAAAGGTATTACTTAGAAATCCTCAATGGACTTCTATGTTATAGTTAAGTCCCTCGGATTATAAAGTACTACTTCATAATTAGACCCCTTGAGTGGTCTAGCTAAACAGATTCATCCAAAAATCTGGTTAGGGATATCATGTGATGATATAGCTGAAAGGACTCCTTGGTGGCCTAACCAAGAGGATCCCCTGTCGATCTAATTAAAAGGAACCGATGGAAGTCTAGTCACCCTCGTCACAAGTTTGATATCCTTCCCCAAAACATTACAAAACAAACTGTGCGGACTGTGCAAGGGATTACGTAATTATGGATGCATACATAATTATGGAATTTAGTGCACAGAAATCACAGCAAGTTCTGTCATGTGTCTAGAGTTAACCCTATTCATTTCCAATTCTGATGAAGCATCCGTTGAGGAAAAATGAACTAGCTATTCATTTTTCACTTCTGAAGAATATCCGTTGAGGAAATGAATATCCGTTTATCCTTCATTTCCAAATCTGAAGAATACTCGTTGAGGAAAATGACTCCGTTTGTTCATTTTCGTTCTGAAGATTTATCCGTTGAGGAAATGAATATCCGTTTATCCTTCATTTCCAAATCTGAAGAATACCCGTTGAAGATGACCCCGTTTGTTCATTTTCGTTTCTGAAGATTATCCGTTGAGGAAATGAATATCCGTTGTGTAATCCTTCATTTCCAACTCTGAGGAAGCAACCGTTGAAGATGACTCCGTTAGCTCATTTTCGTTTCTGAAGATTTATCCGTTGAGGAAATGAATATCCGTTGTGTAATCCTTCATTTCCAACTCTGAGGAAGCAACCGTTGAAGATGACTCCGTTAGTTCATTTTCGTTTCTGAAGATTATCCGTTGAGGAAATGAATATCCGTTGTGTAATCCTTCATTTCCAACTCTGAGGAAGCAACCGTTGAAAATGACTCCGTTAGTTCATTTTCGTTTCTGAAGATTTACCCGTTGAGGAAATGAATATCCGTTGTGTAAACCTTCATTTCCAACTCTGATGAAGCAACCGTTGAAAATGACTCCGTTAGTTCATTTTCGTTTCTGAAGATGTTACGCCCAAAATTTCACCTTCCTAAATGTGATATTATCAAACTATAATTTAACAAAAAATCGGGCATGACCCGTCCATAAAACGAGCATACCCCTGTTTTAAACATAAACAAACTAGATACAATTCTACAATTCGTTCAACAAGATACTACTAAAAACCAATACAACAAATTTTGGGTCAAAAACATTTGAACAAACTAGCGGAAGCGTTTGGTATCGCATAACACGAACACGCGCTCGCTCCGATTCTCCAAGTCGCCAAAATTGAGGATTTACCTACATTCAACAACAAAGCTTTAAAAAGTTAGTCATTATACTTTTTTGCTTATAAAACCGTCATTTTAGTTCCATTCGTGTGCGTACTGTCATTTTTCTTACGCATTCGATTACCCAATTAAATGGGTATGACATATACTCTCATACAACGAACCTGTTAGTAGATGGTGACGACCAAACATATAATATTGTATAAACTAAAACGTCCATAGCATATTCTAACCGCATAAGTTACTTCAGTCCGATTATCCTTTCAACATTCAACCGTTTCATTATTATATCAACACTTCGAAAGTCCGACATTCATCACCTGCACTTTCAAACATACTCAATAATAACTTGGTTAGCCAAACCCGTAATCTCAACATATTCATTTACTACATCTTCATAAAAAGGACGTTAACCATTTAAATGCATCCAATCAACTTATATTCCAAACCCAAGGGCATTATTAGTAACGCTAATTCTCAAATGCATCCGAATCATGCATTCGCACATACTTGCACACATACAAACTTACAATCATACACATCTACATACCTAATATACATTTAATCATACTTACAATCATGTATTCATACCTACGTGTTCCGTACGTATTTTTGTATACATTTACATGTAATACATGTCCAACTTCATTACATACATCTATCACACTCTTATATAAATTACATGAGGCTTAGACTTGGGTTTACAACTTATAATCATCAAGGAAACACTCGACATCATGTTTGGGAGGCCCGTCGTAGTTCACGGATAATATACCGAAGCCTACGGCGCATAAATCACATAAATAATATTTTTGACAGAACCTTCACCCGGCCGTGTCAGTTCACCACCCGGCCGTGTCAACTCTGCACTTTTCCTAGCCATTAATCCTTACTGAAACGGACATAACTCTCTCATTTTTCGTCCGTTTTGCGTCACGTTTCTTCCTATATGATTGTAATTTAATATTCTATCACGTGATCTTGAAGTCCAGCATCCGAGTTAAGGAATTCCTTAACTTATACGTATTCGGCTTGTTATTCATCTATGAATTATTCGACCCATTCGTGCATTTATCAAAATAATCCATTGATTTAACCTCAACTTCATATGAACTTAATAATTAAAACATTATATTACTTAAACAACTAAAGAAGTGATTATAGAAATCACTTACCTTGAGTATTCCAATAAGTGTATTTGTCACCTTGCCTTATCTTGACCCGTTATCCTCCTATGCTTGAGCTCTCCTTGACACGTTCCTATTATCTCATTCCATTACATCCATTCAATAGTTAGTATACGTAATTATACGCATCACTAATCACACTTCTATTCACGTGTCAATCGCTTAACGAGTTCAACATGTATCATAATACTACAATGCTAATCAATCTAACAATTTATCATTCCATCATCACAAAAGTCATACATGAGCTTCTAGCATGCATAATTATGTATTTACATCATGTTCATTATTCTTTCAAAATTCCATACTTAGAATGATAACATTCTCTAAGTTAGGCAACTTGTTTCATACATTAAACATTTCGTACCATTTCTTAACACCTTGGTTTTTACACATCCATTCTACTATTTTCTATCAACAACCCGTTTCGACCCGTTGGTGCAATCATATGCATAGACTAGTTGGTAAGTGTTTTAGACACTTAAAACAATCAAATAACTTACTAATAATTTATTAAAATCAGTAGTTCATGATTCATACAAGTGTGCATAACAATACAACTATTTTTACTTAATATTTATACTAAAAATGTGCAGCAACTTTCTGCGCAGCAGCTGTTCACGACACATTTTAACCCATTTATCTTCTGATTCAGTTCTTCATGTTCAAATATGAAATGATCTACACTCAGAGATCTTTCTAAGCATATAAAGATCGTAAAAATCGGACATTCCTATGATTTTATATGATTTTTACAAAATCAGCACAGAAGCTGAAATGCTTCCAAACAGCTTGCTGTCAAAACGAATTTACTAACTTTTCATGCTGTTTTGACCCACTAAATCTCATAATCAGCCTCTTATGACCAAATATGAAATGTAATATGCGAAACAACCTTTTCAACGATATAAGGCTCGTTGTCTAACTCCTAATAACGAATGAGATACGGCCTTTACAAGATGACTATCTAAAGCTGTCAAAAGTAACTATTTTACACAAACTTTGTAGGCATTTATCAAACACCTTGTAAGCATCATAATCATGGTATTCGGTACAAGACTATAAGGCACATTCTTATTAGTTTATCATCATACAACATTCATATTCATTCGGAAATTACAAATTTATCATTCAAGCATTTAGTCGAACACTTGGTGTGCGTATGACATTTTAAACACTATGTACATGTATGATATGCATAACCTACTAGTCCTTTTCACAATGATCAATTCAACCTAGTTTCACATAGTTTCTTAGTCTACAATCAAGTTCATCTAACAACGCTCTACTATTTATACATTCATGCTTCAATTTCAAATAACTTTCACTATCATAAAATCACTACATACCAACATACCACTAGAACAAAAATGGGTTTCACTCAAGTTCTTCAATTTCATCAAATTCGAGCAAGATTCTCGTTCTACATGATGATACTAATTCACATACAACTCAATTTCATACAATTTTCACAAATTGTTCAACACCCACTAAATCATGAAGCATTAAAACAGAAAATTGAACTCACCTTATGATCAATACACTTAGATTAAAGGGTATCTAGACTCATGCATTCAATCAGCCCTCGATCCCCCTTTCAATTTGATGATTTTAGGTTGTTTAGGGTTTTGGTTCCCTTGGTTCCTTCTCTCGTTCGCACGTCCAGACCAAACACTGGCTAATTTTTGTCAAGTGTTTATTTATAGCATATTTCCATTTTAACCCCTCTATCTTTTAAAACATGCCACTTATTTCATTTCACATACTAACTTGGTTAACTTTATGTGCACATATGCTTTAAACTTTCCATAGTTTATAAAACTTTAATAATAGTAGAAATCTATGTTTATCATTTCTGAAAGTCAAATATTGCGATTAAAACATTGTAATATATCTTACGAAATTTGGCGTGTTACAGAAGATTTACCCGTTGAGGAAATGAATATCCTTTGTGTAAACCTTCATTTCCAACTCTGATGAAGCAACCGTTGAAAATGACTCCGTTAGTTCATTTTCGTTTCTGAAAATTTATCCGTTGGGGAAATGAATATCCGTTTTGTAATCCTTCATTTTCAATTCTGATGAAGCAACCGTTGAAAATGACTCCGTTAGTTCATTTTCGTTTCTAAAGATTTATCCGTTGGGGAAATGAATATCCGTTGTATAATCCTTCATTTCCACTTCTGATGAAGCAACCATTGAAAATGACCCCGTCTGTTCATTTCGTTTCTGAAGAATGGCCGTTAAGGAAATAACAGGACATTACTTTGCATATCGCTGATGGTTATTTGGCAGAGTCACAAATAGACTCCTATGAATAAATTTCGGGACGAAATTTCCTAAAGTAGGGGAGACTGTGACACCTGTGACACCGCGACCATCAAACAAATACCAAGCCGATGAAATATTGTATTTCATACTTGGGATCTTGTATAAATATGTGTATGTTTTGCACATATCAATTATTGTTCAATTTCAAACTCTACATTGCTTTCTAGAGCATTATACGCAAACTGGTGCGTAAACGTACTCAGTTTAATGCGACAAATACTCCGGAACATCAACATATACTCAACATACCTTAAATAACCTTTACATAACTTAGAAATAAGTTTTGAAGGCTTTGGTATAGCAAAAACAAGTTAATTCGCTTACAGGGACTAAACTTGACAAACTGCGAAAGTATGCCAATTTGAACTGTAACGAACATTCCGGAACATGTCCATAAGTTAAACATACCCTAAATATCCTTTACATAGCTTAGAAATAGGCTTTGAGGTGTTTGGTATGCTAAAACAAACTTTTGGATCATTCAGGGACTAAAAGTGTCAAAAAGTGCACAAGTTTGCACTTTCGCGCATAACTTACGTTCTGAATACATCCGGACATCCAAAAATTTATGTAAGCATCCTTATATTATGCCTTAGTGTTTGGCATGAGAAAAATCCGTTCGTCGCGTCATTTGGATCGTTTTTCGCGCTTATGCGCATTCCGTCGTAATTAAGCGAACATCGCGTTCGTACAACCAAACGAACCAACATCCGGAACATTTTTGAGCATGTTTCATGTCCACAATGCTTAGGCATCATTTTAGGGCCTTAAAGTTGGCTTTACGGGCCTTAGAAGTGTCGGAAATAGCTTAAACACGCAACAGGGACCAAAAGTGTAAATTCTGCAAGTGGTGCAGATCAGAGGGGCCAGGCGGCCCGCGTAAGGATTGCCCAAAACATGAGGCGGGCCGCGTGAACATGTCTGACAGAAGATTTTGCATTTAATGCAGAATCTGGCCTTTCGTTCGATCAAAGGGCGATGCCTTTTCACCCAAATGAAGGGCCAAGGGTCAAGTTCACTGAATCTAACCCCTGGACACATGTACGCATGAGATCAAGGCACGATATTCGATAAAACGATCCTAACGGTTCCACTTTTCCTATAAATACCCCCCCCCCCTTTGTTCCAAAAACCCACAAAATCTGATCTTAAGGCTCTAAGTTGGAACCATTGTTCCATACCTGAGCTATTTGATCTAGATTAGCACTCGGGGACCTTCCGTAAGTCTTCTTTCGCTCTTTTATCGCTTTTCGAGTCCGAAAGTCAACGTTTTGTTGACTTTCTGCATTGACCAGCTTATGGTCGATGCAAAGTTCATGGAACTTCATAACGTGAGCGTGATCACGATGGTTATAGTCCGTAGTGACTATACCTACTGATCACCACGTTAACTAGGCTCAGTGACGAGTCGTAGTTTCGGCCAAAATGTGCATTCTTGCATATTTTGTAACCAAACTACTCGTGAGCATCAAAGCCGTTTGTTTTGATGTCAAACCTGTTTTCTAAACTTAGTTAAGCATGTTCTAACATGCTTAGCTCGTCACTTTTAGTTTAGTGCTTATATAGGGTCGTAAGGTAAGCGATCTAAACCATCGCTTATACTTTCGAACCCGACCCATTTGGTCGATCATTAGGATCCGACCAAACACATTAGGTGACCATAGCTATAACCTTCCGAGGTTATACCTTGTAGTCACGATGTTAGGCGTTCCGAACGCGTTCTACGCGAACGACGCGTTAGGGTAGCATAAGCTACCTAAACGGGTCGTGACGGACCGTAAGCACTTAGGTTAAGTTTCATTTTAGTATGTAGGCTTTGTTAAACCATATTACACGAGTCTCCATACTCGTTTGGTTTACGAACCCGCGTACTATCCGATCCTTCCGATTTGGTCCGGTATATTAACATAGCTACCTATTAGGTGCCGTTTGATATCCCGTGATCTTTAGCATTATCTGGTTATTATACAAGAACTTCAAAGCAATCTCAGGTGAGTACATTGAACCCCTCTTTTACTGTTTTCCAAACTGTTTTGGGGTGAAACACATGTGCCTACTTGCTACTTTCATGCTTTCCAGTTTTCACATCATATACTACTATGTTCGATAGTACATATATAGTACATGATTTCATTGTGTTTATGCTATGTATGCCCATTGTGTGCGTACTTAGTACATTGCCATACATTTCATGCTACGTACGCCCATTGTGTGCAAACGTAGTACATTGTTTCACATTGCATTACTGTTGCATATGCTCATCCAGCATATGAACACATTACACTACATTTTGAACCGTTGTACTCTACAATACATTTCATGCTACGTACGCCTATTGTGTGCATACGTAGTACATTGTTTCACATTGCATTACTGTTGCATATGCTCATCCAGCATATGAACACATTACACTACATTTTGAACCGTTGTACTCTACAATACATTTCATGCTACGTACGCCCATTGTGTGCATACGTAGTACATTGTTTCACATTGCATTTCTGTTGCATATGCTCATCCAGCATATGAACACATTATACTACATTTTGAACCGTTGTAACCATTTGACTATACATAAACATTTCTACCGTTGTTAAACATTTCATCTTGATGGTTTGGTTTGAGTAAGTGATTTAAGTAACGAGGCATGTGTAATATGATACAAGCATGGTGGATACGCCGCTGGTACTTCCTATATATAAGTATTTGTATGGTATTACATATCGTAGCGTTATTTGAATCATTTCAATTTGAGACATAGAACATTTTATACAAATAACACGCTTTTCACAAGACATTGATTTACAAACAACAAATCTTATACAAACTCTTTTTACATGGTTATTCAGTTAACCAGGCATTGTTCTCTTATTTATACATATCATTTGATCTTACCGTTTTTCAAATGATTTACAAGACAAAGCAAAATACGAGGTTCATGACTAAACATTTTCTCAAACTCAAGTCATGAATTCCGTTTTCACAAAACCAATGTATATCACAGGCATTTTTATGCTGACGTACCTATTTTCACATGTGTTTTCAGGAGATGATGCATAGGACTTATCAAGACATACTTAGGCGGACCTGTGCCTTAGTGACTTAAAACGAGACAAGAACTAGTTAATTCATGTTATATACACTTTGATTCTTGTTCAGACAATGTAAACTTTCATGTTTGATTTATAAAACGAAACTTCATTTGCCATGGATTTGAAACAATTGATTCTGTTACAACACTCCCCGACGTTTCCGCCACGTTTTGTATGTTCTACGTGGTCGGGGTGTGACATCTTGGCCATGTCTGCAATGACATTTAGGCTAGGTTTTACCTTTAAGATTCTTTTAATATTAAACGCAGAGCAATCCTAATTTGAGATGTTAACAAGGATCTGAACTTAGTTGAGGAACTACCATCTTGGCCCTGTCTTAAGGTGACACATGGCTAGGTCTTGTCCTTTTAGATTTTGCCATTTTATCATAATGGTAGATCTTATAAAAAGGAATGATATTATAATAGAAATGGTTGCCCTAAATGGGACTTCTAACCGAAATGACTTACCCATGCAAGGGCTAATCAGAAAAATAACAAAGGAACAAATAAAGGAGAAATAAAACGAATTAGGATTAACCTATGTTCTTGTCTAGACTCGAGAATGTGCAATTGTGTAACTGAGATTAAACACAAAAGGCTAGTGTTTAATTCACTTAGTGTTGGCTCTGATACCAACCTGTCACACCCCTATTTTTCCACGTGTCACCGGTGGGGAGTATCGTGACGTAATTGATATCATCATAGTCAAACAACACCACATATAAATGCACAGCGGAAGCAAAAGATACAGATTTATTTCAACTGAATAGATTATGATGTTTATGTATCACAATAGTCGAAACAGATCCACAGGCGGATCAAATAAAAAGGGAAACTCTTCAACAGACTTTGACATCTAAAGCTTGCGAGACTTGAGTAATGATGCCTGGAGTAGGCAGCCTATTTCGTTTAGTACCTGCGCTTAGCCTTTTTGGAAAATACGTCAGTTTGCACTGGTAAATACAACTTAACTGACTCATTTTGAAAAGAGTTAGAAAATTGATTTGAATGCACTTCGGCAAAAATATTTTTATAACTTGGGACAATTATTCAAAATAATCTTGTATACAGTTTTACTCATTTGTCGTCCATTAGGGCCGGTTGTAAGGTCGGACTTAAGTTAACTGACACGCCACAGGTATAATGCCCACAAGGTCGATTCCTTATAGTGGGATACCAGTTTTTACATAATGCATCTGTCAGGTGTACGCCTACACCCCGTGCTTAGGTCGTGGCCATTTCTTTGAATGATGCCAAGGATATCCGGGACATGGCCATTTAACCCCCAAGGGCCATACACCAAATAATACATATCAAACAGGTTATGTAAATACATCAATCACAATACGATTTAAATGACTACATACACCCGACCAAGCGGTACTTTTATAGTACCGTATCCCAAGCCCGTATAGGGAAAATAAGTTAAGGGTATTTACCTGAGCAATGTATAAATCAAATACAGCAAGTGCACGTATCTTTTACTGGGCTCCTAATCTGGAACGAAGGTTTTTAATAACCTATTAGAATCCTAACGGGTCTTTAATTAAGCTTAGACTTAGACCGGTTAGTTTTCAAAAGGAAGACACGGTTCAAACGCATGATAAAGCGAAGACCGGATTAGAATGTGGTTTTGACCCGACAAGCTTGAATACTTGTTTAATATGGGTAACTTAATCACATTCTGAATATTGAGACAAAAACGATTTGGTTTGACCCGTTTCGGCTAATATATGCAAACTAGTTACATAGGCCGATCCGAACGCGAAACATGCGTAACGGGTAACCATAAGAGTCATGAACATGTTCCATAAGTTAATATGCCTTTGATATGTTGTGATATCAGTAGGATATCTTCCATTATGCCCAAAAAGAATTTAAAACCAACTTATGCCCCGAAGGGGTATTTTGGTCATTTTAAAGGTTATAAAAGAGGTTAAATGGTAATCTAAGTTATAGGTCTGATTAAATCGGTAAAAATACTTAATTTACTAAGTTACATCAGTAGGGTATAACTTATATGTGAAATTTATCACTTATAACCAAACTTTGCATCTTAAGGGCATTTTGGTAATTTTGCATAGACTAAAAAGGTCAAAACTGAAATTCTGAGTTTAAGACTTTTGCTTACTGCTAAAGTATGAAAGTTTACTTAAAACATCACTAGGTATCAAGTCTTATACATCTAAAATGGTTTTAATACATACTACGCGTTAAAAACGCTTAGAAAAGGCGATTTGGAGCCATTTCCGGGTTTTTAAAGAAAAGGTGATATTTTTATAATTCCAGAAGGCTCAAAATAATTTATTTATCATATTAGGTCAGTAGAAAAAGGTTTGGGGTCAAAAGAACTTGTAAAACCCATTTTATAGCCCAAAAGGGCAAAACCAGCAATTACCGAGTCAAGCTTAGAACTCTAAGTTATGCTCAGCATAAAAATAAATAAAAATCTCCAAAAATCCCAAAATATTATATTACATCAGTGGGTAAAAAGTTTGGTATTAAATTGGGTTTAGATATGCTATATGCTAATTATGCGGTTTATTTACTAAAAAGCTTCTTAATTACGTTAATGAGCATAACTCCTAATCTAGACCTCAAACTGATGTGAAACTTTATGGGCATGTTTATAAATCAGTAATAAAGGTTTTAGTCCTTTCATATTTTCAAGAATCTCGTTTTAATATCAAAAGGGCATCATGGTCAACATTTAGGCATTATGGAATCATGTAATGAACCTCAATTCTAAAGGACCAAGTAGTATAACTTTTGAGGTTATACTAACATATAACATGGTCACAAGGGACCCTAAGGCATAAATAAACTCAAGCTAATTCGGGTCAGAACTGAAAGTCAAAGCAAAGGTCAAACTTTGCGACTTTCGGTTGTGAACCGAGCCTATACTTAGAATTGTCGGATTGAACATGTTTAGACATGTTCAACTAATATTTACCAAGTTATTAAAGTGACAAAACTGATTTTATAGCTTCTTCATTATTAGTTATTAATTTTATTTAAAAACAACCCGTTTGACTCTTATTTTAATTAGTTTGGCTCGACAATTAACTTATGTAAACGTGGTAATTAGGAGGTGTCCTTTTGAGAGTTTAACACCTACCTAATTACGATCACATAGCCATGTTTGTTGCGAACAATGGCTCAACCGATTAAAAGTCAAAGTGTTTATCGATAACGCTTGACTTTTCGGTTTAAACGCTAAACAATTAAATTAAACATGAAGGAATCACTTACAAAAGTCCAAAGGACTGAAAGAGGTTCTCAAGAAGCTCAAGACCCCCAAGGAATTCAGAGAAATCAGAAAGGAATGAATGGTGCAAGTGAAACCCAAAACAAGGGTGTATATATAGGTTTTTGAGAACCGTTAGGATCGTTCCTCGTAAACCGTGATCAAATCTGAGCCATACACCTATTACCTATAGTTTACAAAACAATGGGCAGCCCCGAGATTCAAGGATTGAGAGACAAGAGCAAAACCAAAGCTGGTTTTCAAAAATCTGGTTGCTGGCACCTCTATACGGACCGTAAGGTCTTGTATACGGTCCGTAAGGGCCTTGCCTGCACATGGGCACTTTCAGAACTTGTCACATTTGGCCCCTGCACTTGATAATTGTCATTCCCGAGACATTTGAGGCCCGTTAAACCATTTTTAAGGCTCTACAATGATGCCTAAGCATATGAAACACAAAACATGCTCAAACATATGTCGGATGTCGGTTCGTTTGGTCGTACGGTCCCGTTGTTCGGCTAATTACAACGAAACACGGATGGATGCTAAAAACGATCCAAATTACGCGACGAATGGAATTTTATCAAGCCAAACACTAAAATAAAATATTTTAGTGCTTACATAAATTTTTGGGTGTCCGGGGATATACAGAATGCAAGATATGCGTGAAAATGCAAACTTGTGCACTTTTTGACACTTTTAGTCCCTGCATGACCTAAAAGTTTATTTTTGCGCACCAAACACCTCTAAGCCTATATCTAAGCCATATAAAGGTTAAATAGAGTATAATTAACTCATGGTCATATTCCGGAAGGTCCGGAACCCTACGAATTGACACACTTTTGCAGTTTGACGCTTTTAACCCCTTGTTTACGAATATTGCCATAATTTTCTCATACTTAATCGAAACCTTGTGAAATTTTTATCACACATTCTTGTGAGTATAATTTATCATTACAAAGCTTCGGGTCTGCTAAAAGATCACTCAGAGGTATATTTGGAACATGTTGACACATTTAGCCCCTGTAGTTTGTAATTCCTCACTTTCTTTCACAATTAGCTTCGTATGATCCATGATTTATTCGTTTAAGGGTATAAACATCTTGTAGGGTTATTAAAAGATATATTTATTCATTGTTGGCATTTTGAATCCTTTTACGCACATAGATTTCTTGTTTGTCAACTTTAGTCCTTCTAAATCAATCCTTTGCACGTTTTAAGTCCATGACACGTATCGATATGATATTCGACGTGAATTTTCAAGGTGTTACATTGGACCATTTAAAATCCTGGAGAGGATTGGTTTGGTAGCATATAAGTTGGACCTACCTGCTGAACTAAATGGCGGTTCATGATACATTCCATGTGTCACACCCCAACCGATGGCGGAAACATCGGGATGAGACGAACAAATTGCTCAAAACAACATAACACTAAATGTGACAATATAAATTAAATCATTTTATTAAATTATAAGGAGTGATACATTGTTTCAAATAGTAAACATAAATTCAAGCATTGTTTAATTGCTGAAATGGGTTTCTAGGTTCATCCTAGCTTGTTTTCTTGATCACTTCATCTAACAACCTGCAACATGTATTAAAATAACATTAACAAAACGTTGGCGAGTATACAAGTTTGATACATAGCATAGTAGAATAAAATGTTTAAAATGTGCTCATATCCAACATGAATAAAATGATACATGTTACTACTTTGTCATTCAATATCGTTCAACATCGTCCAACATCGTTCAACATCGTTCAACATCGTTCAACATCGTTCAACATCGTTCACATATCGTTCACATATCGTTCAACATCGCAATACCCCAAGACTCAAGGGCATTGAGATTAACACGTTCAACTTGCATAGCATAAGAGATTAACAAGCATAAAATTGTTTCATGTTTAAATGTGGATAGAGTGTGATTAAAACAAGACTCAAGTGTTGTGTAATTTGAATATGGAATACATGTTGCACCCAAATGTGTTTAAAACGAAAATGGGATCGAGTATACTCACATTGATTGCGTTGCGATTTCTTGTAAAGCGCACGAGTAAAGGTGGTGAATTCCAAAAGAACGAACGAGATATGTTTATCCTAGATATGTAAAAAATATCACATGTAAACGATCTAATTACTGTTTATATGTAGAATAATGTTCCTATTAATTATGATTTATATTATAATAAACCTTTAGTGACATATAAATTATTAATTATTTACAAGTTTGTCTGGGAAGTACCCGTTAATATATAAAACAACATTATAAAGACTTTATAAATTATTTATTAAGTGTAAAGGTATAAATGTAAGGAAAAATGAAACAATAGATATGAAAAGTGAAACTGTTACAATTTCTATTATTTTGGATTCTTAACAAGAAAAATAAGATAAATAATTAAGTAAATTAAAGGAAATAATGTCCAAAGGATTGGCCAAAACTATCATTCAGCGAAATACACGGAGACCGGGTCGAACCCGTAACCTCCTGTCTAAACAGGAACAACTTTTTTGAAATATTTAGATTTTAATTTTATTTATACATAAAAAAATTGACATCATCTTCTTCATATTAAGGCCATCGAAACAAGACTGTTATATGTAAAAGATTATATTTTATTTTTCTTGTTTCAGTTATGATATCTATATATATAACAGATGAAAAAAAAAACACGAATGGATCGAAGGTAAGGGTGTACCGAACACGAATCGAGCTATACTCCGTCGTGAACTCCGACGTCTTCGGCGGTGTCTCCGATCTCCGGCGAATGTCCGGCGACTTCCACACGCTCCGATGATGATCCTCGAACTACGGCGAAGGGTGTATGGTTCGAGGCAGAGAAAAAGGTGAGTTGTGAGGGATGTTTAACCGTGAAGAAGGTTCGGTTTTATAGTGTTCACAAGAGTCGTAAAATATGGCAACCGAGAATGATTGATTTGCACGTGTGCGATAATAGGTCAAGATTCGTTGTGCGCCACAAATATGGAAATGCGGAATGACATCAATCACCGAGAAATCAGCGGTCATAGGCAGAATGGAAAGACAACAAGATGTTTACGCGGTTACGGCTTGTGCTCGAGATAACGTCCATATTCGTTTCCTTTGCAAACATGGTAAACTTTCATCATGGTAATCACGTAAAATCAGGGAAATCAAAACAAAAAGGAAGCTTTAATCAAGAAAAAATGGAAACATTAACTGTATTCTTTTTGAGCGGCAATTGATTTAAAAAGAAGGAAAGTTAACCGAAAATTTCGGTTTAACATCTAAGAACTTGTTAATTGAACGATTAGAAGGCAATGGTGGAGTGGTTTGGTTGTTGCTTATCCCGCTGGTTGACCCAGGTTCGAGTCTGGGCAACACCCCTTTTCTTGTTTCTTTTTTTTTTATAGTTTCAAAAAGTTGCAAAATCAGTCCCTGTTGTTTAATCTTTAGTAATGGTAGTTTTAACCCTTAACTTTAATGACTAACTATATAACTTAACTTGGTTAGGTTATGCCACTTTAAAAACTTTTTTTTTTTAAATCTAATAAACAGATTAATAAATAACTTATATTGATGATTAATAAATAACTAAATATATAATAATTAACCATATCGATAATTAAAAAAATCTTTCGACTGTTATTTAATCCTCGAAAAATTTCCGAGCTTAGGATCCATATTTTTTTAACGGGTCAATTTTGACGGATGTTACACCATGTATCAAACCTGAAAAAGAGTCCAAATCAAGAGACAGTGGCCATTCCAGCCGATGAAATTCACAG
Source organism: Helianthus annuus (assembly GCF_002127325.2). NCBI lineage: Eukaryota > Viridiplantae > Streptophyta > Magnoliopsida > Asterales > Asteraceae > Helianthus > Helianthus annuus. The sequence continues at coordinate 15,514,649 of NC_035435.2, forward strand.
TGACGACACACTCCACTTTACCGAAGAACCAGTTGAGGTCACTGATTGGATGATTAACATGACGCGATGGAGTAGTGTCAAACTCGTCAAGGTCCGATGGAATGCACAACATGGCCCGGAATTCACATGGGAACGTGAGGATCGTATGAAGGAGAAATACCCACATTTATTCCCCAAGACCCCTGCAACTAGAAACAGAACTTAAAATTTCGGGACGAAATTTTCTTAACGGGGGGAGAATGTGACAACCCTCACTAAACCAGGTATCCGTACAATTAATTAATCTTAATTACGTGCTTAATGACTGTGCTTGATTACAACTGATGACGTAAACTGCTTTCTAATTTCTGTAACCCACATACATATGCATCACATTTCATACTGTCACTCCACTCATTACATACAAACTTTAGTGACATACTTGATGCACAAAGCACAGTTAGCACAATTAGCGGATAACTCAGAAATATACTGACAGTGCCAGTACATAGACAGACAGTGATTTGAGACCCAGTATAGGCCAGGGACAAAGTACTACACTAGTATGGGTGTAGGGAAGTGAGGACCATAAGACTGTGTCACTAATTGATAGTTTAAGTGCCGGAAAGTGCCTAAAACTCATTTTAAGTGCAGAATTCTGCATGTTCAGCAAAAATTCAGCTTTTAACATACTCGTATTATGCAGAGAATTGACTAAATGGTCCTGAATGCTTTCCTAAGTGTTGGGAATTAATTGTGTTACAAAAAGATACATAAAAGACACTATACGGTACAATTTCACACTTTAACGGAACGATACCCAACCGAACAACCGGATATTACCCGGGACACCTAATTTTTGTCGGGAACATTGTTTTATTATTTTTAACTAATTATGGTCTCAAATACCCCAAAACACTATAAAATATGTCATGCACATAATACCTTAGATAATACAATTGACCTACTAAATAATTACCTACATATGATCAAATGTTACAATTAACCCCCCCCCCCCCTCAATATTTTTGGCTCCAAGGAGGGACCCACCATCATCATCACTAAATCCCCATTAAATATTCCTTTAAATATGATTGGGCCTCCTTACTTGAGTTAGTTGCCAAAATGTAAGATCATGATCCAAGTATGGCCAATGGAGTTCAAGGAAATCATTACAACTTCACACTCCCCAACCCCCACACTCTCTCTCCCTCTCTCGGCCTACATACATCCGCCACCACCACCCCACTTCAACATTCATCCATTCCAATTCCAAGTTCAAATCAAGTGCTAGAAGAAGTCTTGTGGAGCTTGAAGCTTGGAGGTCTTGAAGGAACATCACACATTGCTTTCTCACACCATCTTCATCACCTTTGTTCATAAGTTCATCCCTATCCTTTGTGCTAGTTGTAAGTCTTTAATTACACTCTTGGTTACTTGAATGTTGATTATTCGAAAGATTGTAGTTTGATGTTTAACTCTAGAACACAAAAAAAGATAATGAACAAGGAACATGAACATAAGTTTACATAAAGATGAAATCTTGTTGGATTAGGGTTGGTTAAAGCATGCATGATATTTGATCGTTGATTTCTTGATAAACGCGTGTTTAGGATGTTTGTTGATACGATTTAGTAACGTTTAAACTATAAAGAAACATGCTGATTAGCATTTTCAACCAACTTCAACTGGTTGTAACCGGATCATAAAAAATCGAAAAACTGATTTTCTGAAGCCTAAATTATGTATTTCCGAAAAAGCGGATCAAATGTCACTGGAATCGTAATTTTTCGAGCTCGTTTACTATTTTTAAAGGTCTGTTTTTGGACAGCAGCTCCAGCTGCGTTTTTACTGCAGAAAACGTGTGTTATATTCTTCATCATAACTTGAAACCTGAGTAGAACTAGCTCATGAAATTTATATTGTAGATGATTACTGATGTCGTTGTGATCCTCCAACTGGAATTTCATCAATTGGACTTACGATGAATTTTAAACGAATTATTCCGTAGACTGCAGTCAGAAAGTGATAAATCTGATTGCAGTCCGGTAAATGATTTTCTATAAAATATTGGTAACGAACTGGACCCCGATATTTTTACATAATAATATTTGTATCGTACGAGACATTCTGTAAAAATTTGGTAATTTTTTGAGTAAGTTAACTATTTTATTAAAATGCCCGAAAACAGCCCAGTTTTGAATATTAAAGCTGAAACGACATAAGTAGTATTTTGCATGTCTAAATGTCGGGTTGGTTATGTGAGAACGATCTAACGTGATATATGTTAAAGAAAATGATATGCTATTTAGCATGGACACCTCCATTTACAAAGGAGACTATGGCGAAATTTTCTTAAAATCCTAACACTTAGTAAATATTTTCTAGACAAGTGTTTATTAGCATATTTTAGACTATGTTTTTCAAACATAAACCTCGCCATAATTTTTGTAACAAAATACAAAGTATCGAAGGTTGGTTTTATACATGAAAATGGTTAAATATATATTCTCTAAAAGAGACTTAAAAATATAATTCCAATACGAGCATACATGTGTAAAATATCCCATCCTTGGGAAGGAAATGCGTATATAAAATACTTTAGAAGTATTACTACAAGAACATCGAATGAACAAATATTCTAACACGACATATGATTAAGTTGAAATATTAATTATCTTGACAAATAATTATCACTCGGAATAATATAAGAAACGTAACTCAAAACATTAAATTCTAAGCCAAGGCACGACCCGTTCGTCTAATAGACATTAGTACGTTGTAGGTTGTCGTGTAGCTGACAGAGTTTGAGATACGGTACAAGACGCACTACTGTGAGTTCATGTCCCCCTTTTCTCTTAACTATTTTTAGTTTTATACTTCGGGGGTGGAATACATGTTACAATTTATTACAGACATTTTATACATGGTATGGTTAGCTTAAGGAGGGTTTTTACTACGTGATCAAGTGAGTGGTGGGCATAGCACTTAAGGCCATTAATCCTCATTGTAGGACCACGGGACATGAGTGATAGATCTATTTGGGTGTAGCGAGCCCACACCCATGAGGCCGGGGCGGCCCATAGTGGTGACTATGTCTTCATACCGGGGACAAATTTGCTAGGTTTGAGTCTTCCTGCACCAGTTTCACACATACCATTGGCTTTGCAACCCATTGGTGATCAGTTTTTCCTTATTGCTACATACCAAGGACTTTTATACATACAAGACTTATTTTAAAGGCTTATACACACAGACATACACATGAACTCGCTCAACTTTTTATTGATATTTTTAAACTACATGTATTTCAGGGAATTAATCGGATCTGGCAAGTGATGCATGCTAGCTGCGTATTAAATAAGGATGTCATCCAGGGTCGTAGGGTTTGGGAAGTGTAACTCCTTCCTGCGTACTAATGGATGAACATCACGTATTTTTTTTATCATATAGCATTGTTGTGATTGTTGCTATGGTATTAAGAAGTCACACCAAATAATCCACGCTTACGCAAAAGCCAGGGTATGACATTACATAACCAATACTAGAAAGTCTTATGCATAACCTTCTCTTATTTGAATTGGATGTGTGCTTACTAGATACTAAATTTGCAAGTGTGTCATGTTTGTTATGTAATAAATAAATGTTGAAGTCCATATTAGATGTGTTGCATATACCTCTTCAAAAGGGGCATTGAATGACAATGTTGTTTTGTTATCAATGTTCGTCATGATAATCAGAGAAATGATAAGGAATGAAAACGAATAACCTTTGTATTTCTTATGTGTTTTATGAGGAACAATGTACAGGGATAAATAGCCTACCCAATTTTTTAAACAAGGAAATGCATTAAAAGACATTGAAAAACATTGGTTGTCAATTAGCCAAGCCTATAAGTCAGCCTTCTTGATTGTAGCGGGTGCGGGTCAATGGACTATTATGGGAAATGATGGAAACGGATCTCAAAGAATATTTCAACAATCAAGGCTGAAAAGCGGATCTCAGTGTTGTAATGCTATTGTGTTGAAGTTGTATGATTTAGTTACAAGTGATTTAATGAAGTACGTCACAAAGTCATGTGACTCAATAGTTGAGAATTGAGATGCTTTGTTGATTTACGAAAGGGGTTTATGCTCTTTTCTAGTTATGATGTTTAGAACTTATTTTAAGTTTTGTAATCATATAGTTGTTAAAGTCAGGAATGTTTTTAAGTTGTATGTGTTAAAATTTCATTTGATTGGAGGAAATATGCCAACTTTTATCCTAACCGGCATCCATATACTCAAACAAGTTATGGTATGCTGGTGATATGCATGCCTTAAATTCAAGGCACCATACCATACGTTAGCCGACTTATGTCATGATGGTGCTTCATTTTAACTTTTTTTAAACCTCGTGTTGTAGGTTGGGATTTAATGGACAATCTTTAGGTTATGTACATTCACTTAGCATCGCTGATATTGTTGTGATGCATGTGTTTTCAGGTAAAGCGCAAAAAATCTAGAGGCTGAATGTGATCAAACACAAAAGGTTTTATAGTGTCGCTTTTGTCAATGAGTCAAGTTCGTAGGTTGTTTAGTGTATCTATTTACGTAGTTAGAGTTGAATGATAAAGCTTTCCTACGTAAACGGATCAAGAGTTGACACAGGGCCGGCTCAAAATATTGTAGACCCGAAGCGGATAACAAGATTGAGACCCTTTTCGTAAAAAAATAAAAGAAAAAATTGCTTTTTTATCCTATGATTTATATACCATCTCTATGTGTACATAGTTATATATCATAAACCTCAACGTTAACAATTTTAAAGCCAAAATCCCCTACACATGATATATTTTTTTAAGAATTTAGGGCCATAGGGAAGGGAAGACCTAAAGCGCTTTGTTTATTTCACTCTCTTGAGCCGGCCCTAGGGTGACATGTGATAAATATAAATTTCGACACTTAGCTTAAATTGAAAAAAACTTTTGAAACCTATTTCCTTTTAAATTATATTATTGAGGCTTTCAAAATGATTGAAAGATAATGGGTCCCAGCTTCCTAGTGATTAGGTACTTGTGCCTTTTAATTTTTCATGCAAGAAAGAAGGAACATGTGCTATGTGGGGACGAAAACGGATGGGAAGAAATGGCTTTGTGTTCTTTATTTTATATATTCTACTGCTTCAAACACATGCTTGTGTAGTTGTGTTTTGTATTTTTTACTCCTTATAATCATAATGCAAGAATCATCTTTGTTTGTTACAAATAAACGGTATAGCATCTCATGGTCCGGATGGCCTTACCCATAAACTTTTTTAATCATAAAAGCCCAAATTTGTATTATTATTGTTTTTTTTAATGGCAAATTTAGGTTCACGGTGTAGTTTGAGATAGAACCGGTTCTACATTGGGGTCAAACCAATAGGATAATTGATTCCTAACAAATTTATAAAATAGGATAATTGATTCCTAACAAATTTATAAAATCTTACACTCCTTTTCCAAAACTATGAGTATAATTGAGAAAACCTTTTATTCGCATGTCTAGGTTGAAAGTTTTCAACCATAACATCGGCTCGGCTATTGATTCTTGCCCATAAATAAGTTGTTAAAACAACAAAAAGTATGGATAACTTAAGGTACAAAAAGTATGGCTAACTTAAAGGTCCTGGATCCTTCTTAGCTTAAAGCTTCATAGGTATCTGCAAACAATAACAACATCGTTAGCCTTTATACAAATTGGGGGTTAAATTATATGAGTGCAACTCACATAAAAACCTAGGTAACAAGTAACAATTATCAGAATCGATGTTTTCTTTATACCAATTCAATGGGCCTCGACTTTGGTGTTCGCTTAGAGCCTCAAAAAACGTTGGAACGACACTGTGCAGGAGGGGGCCTCTTGCGTTTGGAATCCGGCGTGAGAGTGTGGGATTCTTGGGAGTTAACAAAGTATAGAGAAAATAAGCATCTAGAGAGTTTTAGCGAGAGTCAATACATTTCTTGGCTGCATGAAGTGCCCAAGGGCTTCCCACCTAGGTCTTGCAACTATCGAGGGGAGGCGTGTGAGTTCCAAGGTTTACTTTTTGTGCTTTTGGTTTAATACGGAGTGGGTGTGGAAAACTGGCATGGAAGCCAGTCCACACTGAGTGTACACCACCTCGGACATGGCGTGGAGGGCGGCGTGGTGGTGTGGGCGGGGGTTTTTACACCGGCATGGAGGGCACTAGTTTGGTGATGTGGAGACTCTTGATTGGTGGGTGTAGTATGGGTTGGTTTTGAGTGGTTGATGTGATACTAGATGGGTGGGTGGTAAAGAAAAAATGGATGGTAAAGAAATGGCACACTTTTGCTCATCATATTTGAAGTGACATGCATATAACTTTCGGTAAGACCTAAAAGCTTCATTGGTGGACTTTTGGCACACATAGAACTTGATTCTTTGAACTCCCTTCATTTTCGCCATCTTTTTCTCGTATTTGTCCCCTTTCTTTTTGTGGGTTTCACTTGTTATGTGGATGCTAGTCGTTTTCAGTCATACTTGATGGACTGATTCCTCACCCATCGGTTGATTTGAACGTAAAGAACACGAGTCGTTTGAGTTGTGTGATTAGTTCACTTTTAAATCTGAATGTCGATTTCAAAGACTTTAGGACTGAAGGTACATGTCACTTCAACACATTTAATGGTGTATAAATGTCATATATTATGTATGCCCCATTAGTCAAAGGAGAAGTCATGTTGATTTGAGTTATGAAGTTGTTTCGTAAGCGTGACTTAGGTTGTGTGGTATGGTATATTTATCACGTCACATGAGCGTCACATAAGGGAGGGGCTTTATCGTTAACTTGTCCGGTGTAAGATAACCCACCTTTAAAGCCCCTTTTAAACATTATAAAAAAGAAAAGAATAAAGAAATCAAAAAGGCGGAACTCTAATTGGTGGGAATGAAAGAGTCCCACATGCATACCCTATAGCTCTTACCATTATGGTAACGAAATTAAAGTTTGGTGATCAGCGCTTCACTCACAAAGTCACAATAAAAATGGCTCCAAATTGAGAAATAATATTATATCCAACATGCGTTCTCGTAACAACCCTTTATATCAATTTTAGGATGTAACAAGTTGAACACTTTATGAGCTACTAAAAGGATTGATTTGTTAAAATTTGAATCGAGCCAAACTTAAAAGTTGCCTCATTTGTTATTTATATTTATCAATATCATTTTTGGGATATACAAGGAAAACTCTTTTTCAGGGGCTATACACTAAAACCTCTTGTTCTGGGACTATGAGGTTTTTTTAGAAAAGAAAAACTTAAATGAGCTGAGCTAAAGCTTGTTTTGAGCATTAAATTCAATAATACCCCTTTCCAACTATATATTCTTTTAACTAGTTTAAGAACCCGCGAGTTTCGCGGATGGCTTAACACAAACATATAATATTTACTGGTATTGAGATGAACTTTGTAATGAAATAACCTTTCAATATAAACGTATAAACGTATAAAAATTATACTAAACTAAAAATTATCGATAAACTACAAAATTTCAAGGCTAATAAACCACGGGAAACTGCTTGAGACCAAAATTTGAAGCAGCATTTCTAAGTACCATTTTCATTTCCTCTAATCTATTGACTGTCTGCGGCGTCACAAGAAAATCCAAATTAAGTGTGAGGTGGCATCACAAAACCTATATCATTACTACTTTAATCAACACAAAAAAAAAACCCTATTATGATGAAAAGGACACACGACCCATAAAACATTGTTAAGAATCCCTCATGCTAGTTACAACACAATGGTACGTTGCCCCGAATTCAGAAATTGTTGTATCATAAGACCACATCCATTTTATCTCATTTTTTACAATAATTTCATGGTGTGCTATCTTTAATCAAACATAACTTATTTTTCACCAGCTTGAATAGGTTCGGGAAGGTCACTTGTGACGGCTCGTAACTCGACCGAATATCTATCCAAGATTTTATATCCTCTCCATTGCTCGTAGCTCCTTCCTTTGATCATCTAAAAAAACTGTCCCTGCAAATTCCATCTTGGAAACCATGTCAACATAGTTACTCAAAGGTAAAACCAACCATCTATTTTTATTCAAAGACACTTTGTTAGGAGGGACTAATTAATAACATAGAGTTTATTAATACTGACCCCCCCCCCCCCTACACACACCATATTTTAAGAAGTCCCAACTCGATGCAAGACACCCAACCCACTACAAATAGTTAACCCCACGTTGCTTTATCGACACTTCAGCTTCTCTCTCACCATCGTCTCCTCACTTTGGATTTTTTTTTAAATTAGTGTTTTTTAGAATAACTTTTACTTCTAGCTAGTGTCTTTATTTTTAAATCTTATTTGTAGTGATCTATAAAAAAAATCGTATACTTGAGACTCATGATCCATCCTTTAAATAATAGGTTGACCTGGTAAAAAAGACTTGTATATGGATTCATTTAAGTCATTTCAAATTAGTCAACGTGTCAATTTGGTCTACATAAATTAGGCAACCACGATATGCAAAATGATATACGGAAACTTACTTGATGCTAACATCCCATTTTCGCGCTCCAACCAAACGTGCATGTAGATCTCTACGGCCATCACACCGGTTAAGATAGTTAACGATTTCATCTTCCACACAAACATCAACCTAGGGATGAGCATGGTATCCGTTTGGTACTGAAAATACCAGTACCGAAAAATAGGAAAAATTGGTACCGGTACCGGTACCAAATATATCTGTATCAAATATATCGGTTCAGTACAGGCACGGTACTGGTGTTTTACCGATAAATACTGGTACCGATCGTATCGAAAACGGGAAAAATGGGTACCGGTACCTGGTACCAAATGCTCATCCCTACATTAACCCTCTTAGTTACTTGCTACGAACACAACATAATTTCAAGATCTTTACGAAGTTCTATATGGGTGTGAAATGGTAAAAATGTGTGTAAAAAGATGTATACTTTTAGTCAAAGTCTTTAACCATAAATGTATAAATAAATCATAAATTCATACATATTTAGGTATCTAGACGGTAAGAGTGATAAAGTCACATATACATTTAATGTTATTAGTTTTAATATAAGTAAACGGTCAGAAAAGTAAACAGGTCAAATGGGTTGATTTTGGTTATAATAGAAAAGTTAGCTCATTATGACATACAAATACAATATTCCTTTAATGATGGTATGAGACACTAAATTATAGGTTTATTCACCACAAAAATCAAATGCTATTCAACAAAAGAGATAATTAGGGGTGGCAAAGAGAACCTTATCTCAATTCCATATTAGAAATCAATTCTTTTCATGAGAGCTCGACAAAGCAAGCAGGGTTAAATGCACATGATAGCAACATGTGTTAACTTATCATTCATTAGCCTTTCAAAGCTATTATGATTTATGCATCAACAAAAAGATACAGATTCCTATTCCATATCCATTTTCAAATAAAAGTAATCAGTGTGTGAGCTAATAAGTTTCAATACACAAGAATCAACTCTTTTAAAATATAGCACGTTAGGAGGTTTTAAAGAGTATATTTTGATTGATTTCCGTGTGAGCTAACAAAACTTTATTTATTAGTTTGACCAATTATTAATTACATATAACTAAAGTTCATCCTTGAAATTATAGGCACCTACTAACCTGTGATTAAGATCAGCATTTGCAGTAGCCTCTCCCAAAGTACGTTGACTTTCTTTAGGTTGACTTTGCAGTTCATATGCTAATTGTGTCTTGTTTGTTATTCATTGTTGCAATGCTCATATAAACCCTAGCCATAATCATTTGATCCCGGACCAATCATATAGCTGTGTCAATGTTCTCATTATCATTCTCTTTTCTCCAATATAATGTACTTTCCAAGAACAGCAGAGTCAACTGACTTTGATCATTCGATGGCCGCATTTTCAAGCTTTATGATGACATTGTTATCGTTTTTCACAAAATCAGTCGCTCGAGTTTCACACCTTTTATCTCTCATTTCTACAACAATGGTAAAAAGGAGTAAATTTAATCATCATGTAAGGGGTATATGTTACTATGCTCCTTAAAAGAGTCGAGATTAAAATTTTACCGTCCTCGCTAATTTTCAGGCGCATCAGTTCTATTATCCAGTAGAAAAAATAGGATCAGTTATTTTTGCACAACAAAAAAATCATAAGCACTAAGAGCCTATTGTTATAACTTTATACTAACCTCAGCGTGACTGGAATTATTATTGATCACATGTTTTTGCTCGGTAAATTTTCAAGAAGCTAAGAGGTTTTTTTCAAGATGAATCAAGACTCAAAGGTACTAAATCATCTGTGTTTGCCTCGATGACATCAATAACCTAAATTATACAGACAAAAGAAAATATATGATTACATTGAATAACAGTTGCTAGATGAACATTATTATATTTTAGCAGCATACCCTTTTTTAGAAAAGAGAATGTGTTGAAAAGCCATCTTTCTCTCCAATCTACATCCTGCATTCTCGCTCAAAAGCAAGTACCAAACTATTTCAAAAATAAATAATATAAATGATAAATTAGAAAGAATAGTACTTTCTTGCCGATAGCAGTTGATAAATCATTTCCATCTGCATACAAAGAATAAGATATTGAGAAAGAATAACTAAAGCACGCGAAGAGAAGGATTTTGAGCAAGTTTTCCCTTAAGGGAAGGATCCCATGGTCTTGAAAAGGACACTTCTAATTGTTCCTCTGTTTCCACTATAACCATAAAGCCTGTTGCATTGATCCTGCAAGAAAATAGTACCACACTCCTCAAGGCTTAAAATTGTAGGTGAAACAAATTTAAGAGGCTTTTAAATTGAAAAAAAAGAGCAATAATCAATATCAACTCACAATCAAGAACAAAGGCATGTCCATGATTTATTATGTAATATTATCTAAATCAGTAGCTACTAAAAAAAAAAAGAAAATAGAGCCAAAATCTATGAACTTCTTTAACCAGATTGAAATAAATTCAGAAACACAAACTCGGTTTGGTAATTTCATTCATATTCAGGGTAAAGGAAATTAAAAATGAGGATGTGAACCTTGAAAAAAGACAAAAGAGGACAGAAGAAGGAGAGCAATGATGAAGGAGCCCCTAAATTCACATGCCCGAGAATTTGAGCACTCGAATGCCAAAACGACGAAACGTATCACAACCCTCATTGATATCAAAAGTGAAAATATTGAGCTGACAATCACCTTCCAAAGACATCGACATGTCCCACAACACACCATCCACCTGAGAAATCAAAGCATTTGAAGCCAAACTCTTCGATAACTCCTTCGCTATATCGACCGGAGTTGTTTCCCACTTCTTCCGCTCCTTCACAGTCCCATCAGGCAATGTAACCCTAAAAAAAATACAAAAACAAAGACTTCAAAGCAGATACAACTCTACAATTAGTTACAGGAATTACCCAAACACACACCTGGGTCTACATAAATAATATCAGCAAAACCCCAAAACACACAGAATCGAAGATTATTCACATATCTATGTTTAAACGATGACAATGATAAATCAACCTTACCGGTGACAATCGGCCAACCCTAAATCGAAACGAACCTTTGGAAATTGGATGTGAAACGAACCTGCTGTAAGTTGAAAAGAGGAAGATGAAACAAAACAATGAAAGAGATGATGGATTCGTACCCGTGAATTTCATGTATGGATTCGTCCATTAGGGTTTCAGGGATGATGGATTCGTCCATTAGGGTTTCTCAGAAGAGGGGTGAGAGAGATGATGGTGGCGTCCATTAGGGTTTCTGCGGAGAATTGTTAAAAGGAAAGGTTCTGGAGAAGCGCGTGAAAGAGGGGAAATGAATTTGCCGCCCATGTACCAATTATCTACTCAAAGAGAGATGCCACATCAATTAAAAATGGTTTAAGAAAAGGACATGTGGCATTAAGTGTATTTTTTTAGTATAATAGATAGATTTCTTTTCACACCAAGTCCCCTACAACACAAAATTCTCTACCAAAAAAAAAAAATCAAATCAAATCAAATGGAGGGTTCAAGCACGTTGTTTTCACCGGACTCACCAACTTCTTTCTACTCTCCCTATCCTACTATTGAATTTCTTGTCATGGTTGCCGAAGCAACATAAGAACCTGATATGAGGCAATTACAGAAAAAAAATTATGCGCCGTGATCGAGATGGGGCTAATGATGTTCTAATGATTTATGAGTTTGTCGAAAACCCAAAGTACAATATTGAGACGTTTAGAGGGAGACTTTGTTTAACCGAAGTTATTTTTAAAACTTGTGGGAGATATAGATGCCCAGTTGGAATGGATTCAAGTAGCATATTACAAGAAGTACAAAAAGAGTTTCACACCGCTAAAAAAATGCACATCCACGACTCGTCAACTTGCAAGCAGGGGCGGACCTAGGTTAGGCCTAGGGTGGGCGGGCGCACCCCTTGAAAAAAAAATTTAGTGTATTTTTTAGGCAAAAAACCTGACCGCACCCTCTGAAAATATGCTTGAACCACTCATTTGCACCCCCAACAAATAATTTCTGGATCCGCCACTGCTTGCAAGCGGTAATGTTCTTGACGGATACGATGAATATTTAGTTATGTTGATATGACTTCACATGAATGTCTATATTATTTTTTTCAATGCTATTATTAACTAGCGATGACATTACACGTTTCTATGCTGCACATGAAGGCTAGACGATGGCACCTTCCGTCTGCGCGACTATTTTAGCGGCTGCCATCATATTATCCCAATATTTGGGCATTCAATCTCTTCCCGTTATAGTTGTTATCAAACTATCATAGCGCACAACGTGAGTGAAGTGCGCTCGCATTAGGTCTTCACTAACGATGTCGATTTCTAGGCACTCTTTGTTGAACCGAGTGATGAACTCTTTGAGGCCCTCGTTGTCTCATTGCCAAATTTTCATTACGTTTGTTTGTCATTTTTATGTATTTTTGTATGGAACATGTTTAACTAGTTAGACTGTGGGCTTGTACATTGTGTTTAGATTGTGTTTTATGCTAAGGTTTATTGTACATTTTGTATAGGTAGTTGTAAGTGGTTGTTGGGTGTCTTTGCGATTACTTCAAAATTCCACCACCATCACACCACCATTCGATATGGTTTTTAGCCATTCGTTTCTGTTAATTTAAGTTATTGCAATATGATTAATTCATGTTGCAACATTTTATTAGTTGATATTGTTGTTATTCTGTTTTAACTATTTTTGGGTAAGAATTGTACAGGTCGTATTGTTCAGGGATTAAAGGTGTAACATCTGGGGTCAATGTGTAAAACAATGGGAACTTGAAGGTGTATCTTGAAGGTTTTTTTGCTATCAGTATATAAAGGAGTCCTACAGTTGAGTTAGGTAGCAATCTTCTCGAAGTATCAGTCCTCTCTCTCTTCAAGGCGATTAGGGTTTATTGTTCTAGATCGTTTGTAATCAGTTCGATCTCGTGTGAGATCTGTTTGTATCGGTTTGCACAGATTAACTGATTGCATCAGTTGATCTTCTTCTTTCTTGTATTGTTACAGATCTCATTATTGGTGAGATCTAGGGTTTCAAGGGGTGTTTTCTGGTTTGGGTAAATAATAAAGATTTGTCACAGATTTTGTCTCTTATCTTCGTGTTATTTGTTCTGGTTTGATACCACATACCATTTTTACATGGTATCAGAGCTATCTTTAGCTCTTGATTTTTTATTGTCGTTTTTTTCTTCCGCTGTTTCTTGTTTATCTCTGAGTGTTGATTGATTCTGGGATATTTGAAGGTTTCTTGTCTCAGGAACGTTTGGTGAGAATCGAAGATATTTTGGAGGTTTTTTGAAACCCTAATCCAGGCTTTGGTGTGAATCGAAGATATCCTGTGTCTTTGAAGACCCGTGTTAGTCTCTGTAACCCTAGAAGGATACAGAGCAAACTGACCGGTTGTATTGTTCTCTTGTCTTCTGATCTGTAACTATAGCCCTAAGTGAAGGCTATAGTTCTGATCCGCTTTGGAGTAAATCGCACCCACTGTAAGATCGTTTCATTATGTTCTTTGTTTTTGTTGTTGTTGACTAGTTGAAGTTGGGGTAGTGAGGACCGGCACTGTTAATTGTTGTTGATTGTTGTTATAGTCTGTGATACTTGTTGTTGATTGTTGTTACTGTTCATTTGCCTATTCTGTGTTACTTGTTATTGGCACTGTTAATTGTTGTTGATTGTTGTTATAGTCTGTGATACTTGTTGTTAATTGTTGTTACTGTTCATTTGTCTATTCTGTGTTACTTGTTATTGTGTTGTCTTCATTTGTTTATTGTATTCAAAGTTGTGTGTGGCTCCTGAGTTAAGACATGTCCAGGCACCTGTGAGTGACGAACATGGAGTCTTGACACTGACTCAGCTTCGTCGTTTGTTTCCTGTTGTTATCTGTTGATAACTGTATTGTTCTTTCCGCTTGTTTGTTGTGTGATTTGTTTTGTCTGCTGCTTAAATGGGTGATACTAGTAGTACTTCACAAACTTTAATTGGTAAGTTAGATATAGGAGATCCCTTATATCTGCACCCAAGTGATTCTGGTGCTTTGACTATTGTGAGCATTAAGTTGAAAGGTACAGAAAATTATTCCGTATGGTCTAGTGCAATGAAATTGGCCTTAGAGGCTAAAAATAAATATGGGTCTATTGATGGAAAATGTGTTAGATCTGAGAGTGATCCTGTGTTAGCCAGTCAGTGGGACAGATGCAATTCTGTGGTTCTTACTTGGTTATTAAATTCTGTATCTGAGGAACTTTTCTTAGGACAAGTTTTTTTCTAAGTTAGCTTCAGAGGTATGGACAGACCTCAAAGAGTCTTTTTATAGGGTGGATGGTTCTATTGTTTATGATTTGTATAAGAAAATCAATAGTGTTTCTCAAAATGGTACAACAGTTGCTGAATACTATAATAAACTTACAACAATGTGGAAACAATTTGATGCTATGTTGCATTTACCTACATGTTCTTGTCAAGCTGCAAAAGAATTTAATGATTTTTCAACATTAATAAAATTTATGCAATTTCTTATGGGACTAGATGATGTATATCAGTCAGTTAGAACAAGTCTATTAACAAGAGAACCATTACCCTCTGTCAAAGTGGCCTTCTCAGTGATTTCCAGAGAAGAGTCACATAGAATGTCTAGTACTGGGTCAAAAATTCAGCATGTATCTTTTGTGTCTAAACCTAATCAGTCTTTTGATCAAAGAAAGAAAGTTAATAGAGGTTCTAATTCAAATTTAAAGTGTACACACTGCAACATGTTAGGACATACTGTGGATAGATGTTTTGAGATTATTGGATATCCACCTGGGTTCAAAAGGAGAGTTAATAATAACAATCAATCTAATAAAGTTAACTTGGCTAATAGTAATAAAACTAACTCTGGAAATGGTACATCTTCATCTGTTGGGAATTCTGGTTTACCTTTTACATCTGAACAGATGGCTAAGTTGTTGAGTTCAGTTGGAGAAAAAAGTGGATCAGAATCTCAAAATTAGAATGTAGGAGGTGAGGTCTTTAATGTGTCCTACTTTGTTAGTTGTTCTAGTTCTGTCAGTTACAATATGAATGGGTGGATTGTTGACTCTGGGGCTAGTCAACATATGGTTAAAATTGATAGGGATTTGATAAATGTTGTTGATGTATCTGAATTCAATATTACTGTTGGTCATCCTAATGGAACAAGTGTCAAGGTTCTAAAGATTGGTGATTTAAAATTAACCAATGAAATAGTGTTGAAAGATGTTTTTTATGTCCCTGGTTATAGTGTGAATTTACTTTCGGTATATAGAATGTCTAAGGATAATCATGTGAATGTTGTGTTTAATGAAACTAGCTGTTTGTTACAGGATTCCAGTTCAAAGAGAATCCTGATGAGTGGTAGTCAGGATTGTGGTCTGTATTTTGTAGGCAATTCTGGTAATTTGATTAATACTTGTTTCAATAGTGTTGTTAAGTCTTTTACTTGGCATAGTAGGTTAGGACATCCTTCAGATCAAGTTTTAGCAGTATTAAAACAAAGTCTTAAAATTCAATCAAGTGAACATGGCCCTTGTGATATATGTCATAAGGCTAAACAAGTCAGGGTACCTTTTCCTTTGAGTGAACATAAGTCTAAATCAGTTGGTGATCTCATACACTTAGATGTATGGGGTCCTTATAGAGTAACAAGTTATGATGGGTATAAATATTTCTTAACAATTGTTGATGATTATTCTAGAGCTCTATGGTGTTATTTTCTATCTAGTAAAACTGAAGTGTTTGAAAATCTAAAGGTTTTTTATGAACCTGTGTTGACTCAGTTTAAGAAGAAAATTAAAATAATCCGAAGCGATAATGGGACAGAATTTGTTAACAGTCAAATGAATAATTTTTGTATAACTAAAGGAATTTTACATCAGACATCGTGTGCCTATAAACCACAACAAAAAGGTGTGGTGGAAAGGAAACACAGACACTTGTTAAATACTGCTAGAGCTTTGATGTTTCAGGGTGGTCTACCACTAAGATTTTGGTCTGATTGTGTGTTGACTACTGCTTATCTTGTTAACAGGTTGTTGTCTTATGTGTTGAATGGTAGGAGTCCTTTTGAAATGATGTTTGAGTTTAGACCCTCATTGTCTCATCTTATGTGACAACCCTCACTAAACCAGGTATCCGTACGACTTAATTAATAATTAATTGCTGCTTAATTACTGTGCTTAACTGAAATTGTGAATGAACTGCTACTTGACTGTTGATACTTGTACATATCTGCATCATACTTTATTTACTGTCACTACATTATTTACATACTGAACTCTAGTGACAAACATGATGCACAAAAGCACAGTAGCACTATGAACGGATAACCTATTGAACATGCTGATAAAGCCAGCATCAGGCAGATACTGCCTCTAAGGCCTGTATGAGCCAGAAATATTTTACTACACCCATAGTGAGTGTAGGGATACAAGGATTGTAGAACTGCGTCTCTAGGAATAAGTTACGATGACTGGATGTGCCTAAAACATACACTGAGCACAAAACACAGCACTTTAATGAACAATTCAGCTTCTAGCTGGCTAATAAAGTGCCAAAACATGAGAAAAATATTACTAGACACTTTCCAAAGTGTCGGGAATAAGTTGTGTCACTAAAAATGGTATTAACGACACTTAAAAGCTTTGTTAAGCGCCTTAACGGATTACTATCCAACCGAACAACTGGACTATACCCGGAACATAAAAATATTGACCTTAACATTATTGATCTTTTTCTGAGCCAGTTAGGGTCCCCGAATACCCTAACACCCGCTTTAAGGCACATCACACAACTAACCGGGTTAATCTCTAAACTTAACAAGATTAACATAACTAAATACTTAACATTTGGTTGGATTTGAACTAGTACCCCCCCCCCAATTACAAACCGTCCCCAAGAAGGGGGACACCCTTGTCCTATTTCTTGATTATTTAATCACACTTGTCTAATATCTAGACAACACTTGAACCATTGGATTAAGAACTTGAATATGTTTATAAGTATAAGTCTTGAACCAACATAACACACACTTAACTTTGCACCACACACACTCTCTCCTCTCCTCTACAAGGCTCGGCCCAACACACCTCACCCCCATCCATCCATTTTCGATTTCCATCTTGCAAGTTCCAAGCTCTACAAGTGTCAAGGGTCACGTATTAGGAAGCTCGGAGCAAACGGAAGGCGAAGGACCTCACTCTCTAGCTTTTATCCACCCGATTTACGTCTAGATTCTTCCCTAGCCTCGAGCTAGAGGTATAATGCTTAAAACACTCTCTTGAACTAATCTAAAGTGGTTATTACGATGAGTAACGGTTAAAACTCGAAATCTTACAAAATCATGCATTAAAGTTTACTAAAAATGCAAGTATTGTTGGTTAAAAGCTCATAAGTTGTGTAAATGTTGTAGTATTGATTTTGTGTGGTTATCTAGACCCGATCTATGTTGTGGTAGCTCGGATCATCATTTAACCCAGTTTGGTTAAGGTCATGGATCTTGACATAAGCTTGTTTTGAATGAAACAAGGGTTAAAGGGTGAAACTCTACCACACGCGAATCATGAACTTGTGTAAAAATGTTTTACTTGTGGAATAGTGTTTAAAACTAGCAGATCTACGTATCTGCAAGTGGTATTTTCAAAGGACCGAGTGTCAAGAAAAATCATGTTTTCTAAAAATAGATCTTACACTTACAAGCATGATTTTTATAAACCACAAGTGTGTAAACACTTGTGAAATGAAAAGTTTCGACAAAATAACAATCTTTGTAAAAGATGACGAGAAGTTGTAAAGATGGATTTACTCTAAAAACGAGGTTTTTACGAGATCAAATTACTTTATATAAAGATCCACAAAATATAGTGGGATTTACACTATAGTTTCGGAAAAACTACAAGTTCATGTAATTATGCGATTTACATACTTGTCGACTAGTTGTTGTGTCGGAAATTGTTTGATTGAATAAAGAAGTTGTTGAAATTGATTTAGTAAAAGAAAATGATACGCTTGAAAGCGTGGCCACCTCCAGTTACAGAGGAAACTCTAGCGAAATTTTTCTAAAAACCTAACACTTAGAATTATTTGCACTATAAGTGCTAGAAATATCTTTTCGACATATTTTCAAAATATATATTTCGCCACGACTTTATTTACAAATATTCGGAGGTGGGATTTTCACAAAATTAAACGCGATAAATATATGTTTAGTAAATATATTTTCACCACACTGTTTATGATTATTTTGTGAAAATACATAAATATTATTTTTAGAGTAAAAATAATATTTTCGAACGTTAACAGATCCAAAATAATACGAACGCCTCTACGATAACTATATAAGTTACACTGGTAATATTTATTACCACTCGAATGATAAAACATAACTTACACATTATACGGAAATAACGCGTACTTTGTCAACGTATTATTTTTGGGGAAAATTTCGTGGAATGAAAATATAATATTTTTTGAGAAAAATATTTATATTTTGGAATTAGAAATAAATATATATTAAGTGAGACTTAATGATATAATTCGAACGCACATGTATTAAATCCCCCATCCTTGGGAAGGAGATTAACTACCAAGTATATACGAAAAGTAAACCCGAAATAGTTGTCTAACTATTTCCCAAAAACTTAAACTATAAAGCTAAGGCATGGCCGTCCGTCTAATAGAGTTAGCACATGTAGGTCGTTGCACAGCTGCCTGATTTGGAATACTTGGTAGAGACGCACCGACTGTGAGTTCATGTCCCCTTTTCTCTTAACTGTTTTCAGTTTTCTAAACTGCGGGGGTGAAATACATGTTACTTTGATTATGATTACTTTATACATGGTATGGTTAGCGTAAGGAGGTTTACTACTTTAGATCATGTGAATGGGTAGGCGGAAACTTGAGGTCATTAATCCTCAGGGTAGGACCGAGGGGCAGGAGCGATAGATCTATTTGGGTGTAGCGAGCCCAGTCCCAGGCCCAGCATAACGGACCTCGGGATGACTTTGTACCCGACGCATAAATCTACTAGGTTTGAGCCTTCCTACTTGCATTTCACACATATCAATGGCCTTGCAAACCATTGGTGATCTCTTTTTCCTTATTTGCTACATACCAGGATTTTTTATACGAACAAAGGTTTATTTACTCACTTACACATGAACTCGCTCAACATTATTGTTGATTTTTCAACTTACATGTATTTCAGGGAATTAAAGGGATCTGGCACGGTATGGCACGTTTTCCCGCTGCACTAGTTTCCGAGGTCATCCGGGGTTTAGGGAATGTGACTCTTTCCTGGACAAGTCACAGTCCTTAAACCATGTTTATGTTTTGTTTGTATTGTTGAACGATGTTATGGTTGTTAGGGTATTTCCCGTTAAGACAATGGTATTGTATTCGGTATTTAATACTTAATGGATGATCTTGCATGTTTTAAATTCATATAGCTTTGTTATGATTAAGCTATGGTATTAAGAAGTCACACCAAATTAACCACGCTTCCGCAAAGCCAGGGTGTGACAGCTTGGTATCAGAGCTCTGATCATAGTGAACTAGGATTCCTTCTCGAGTCTAGACTATGATCACTAGGGCTCTCACGAAAACATTTTTACTGCATACCACTTAAGTCCAGATCCAAAACCTTTTATAAACAAATGTTGAGCACATTTTTTTTTGTTATTATTAGGCTCAGTCTTGGAGGCTGAGGCTCGGTCTTGGAGGCCGAGGCTCGATCTTAGAGATCGAGGTAGATGTTTATTATTTTAGGCTCAGTCTTGGAGGCTGAGGCTCGGTCTTGGAGGCCGAGGCTTGATCTTAGAGATCGAGGTAGATGGCTAGTGAGACTAGGAAGAGTAGGCTCAGTCTTGGAGGCTGAGGCTCGGTCATGGAGGCCGAGGCTCGATCTAGGAGGTCGAGGTGGATGATAGAGCAGTCTTAGAGACTGGGAGGAATTTGGCTAGTGGGACTAGGAATGTCAGTCTAGGAGACTGGGAGGCTAGTGGAACTAGGAGAATGATGTGATTTCTTACTTGGTGACTTATGTGATTACTTGATTGTATGACTGATTATTTGTGCATATTTGTGTTTATGTTACAGACCTATGGACTCGCCCGGTACAGGCGATTCGGACACCACTGGACCCATACCTGTAGTATCTGATGACCTCACATACTCAGAGCACGAGGTGCACACTTCTGACTATACCAGCACTGACGAGGACGATTTTCAGCCCTTCGCACTACCTGAGGGTGCTGATGAGCCTGCAGATGGCCCTCCCGTTGAGTACCTACCGTTAGTAGAGATTCCGGCTCCTATACCCTTAGCCGTTTATCCTGCGTATGATTTGCTTCTTGACGCCGAGGCTGACGGCGATATTGATCTGTATGACGATGAGCCCATAGAGGATGATGATCTTCTCGAGGATGAGATCCAGGGCGAGGCCCTACTTCCTGGTGGCGATCTTCTGATGATCGCTGATGCTCCCGCCGAGGATTCGCCTACGCACTCTCCGGTCCTAGACTCCTTTGAGTCTGTGGCATCCGCACCTTCCCACACATTGAGCGCACAGCACTTTTCGCATGGCTCAGATCCTGACCAGGCATCCTCTGTTGCTCCTATTCCCAGTTTTGCGTTTGACCATGATGACATAGAGGATTCTGATCCTATCTTCCCTCCGGGATTCGACCCGGATCATGATATAGAGTTCATACCGATGTATCAGCCCATGGAGGATCCAGCTAACCCCGTCGATCCTATCGACCCCGAGTTTGACTTCGAGATGGGTTTTGATGATCACGAGCCTGCCATGGCTCCTGAGCAGGCAGCCGCTCTAGACCCTATGTTTGAGCATGACCCCGTACATGTTGGCATCCCTATTGAGCCTGTTATAGCTGACCCACCTATCGATGATCACCTTGTGGATGTTCCATTGCTGGAGGGTGATCATGTTATTGCTGCCGATCATGTCGATCCACCTCTTATTGCTGATATACCTGTTGACCATCCTGTTGATCGCATTGCACCCGTTGATCCTTTTGTTGCTCCCCCACCTGATCCCGTTCCACTAGAGCCCGAGCATGCACTGTTTGCGGCACACATGGATCCACCGGACGAGCACGCACAGCACGGGTGGATCCCTGCTGATGAGGATGTTCCACCTATTCCCCCACACCACACTGATACACGACATGTTGATTTCTCTTTTCAGGTTCCTCAGTTTGTACCTCCAGTGAGACCTGGAGAGGGTTCTTCGGCCAATCCTTTTGGGCATGTGCCGATGTCTGTTCCTTTCAGGCCACAGTTTCCACCCGTTTTACCATCTGTTTCACCGTTTCACGTGGCACCTTTTGACCCCACCCGTGAGCCTTTACTCTGGTCCTCACCACCTGTCATGCCACCGACTGATCCTTACCATCCATTCCATGTGGGACACACTATTGAGGACGTTTTGATGTCTTTCGTTTTTCAGCATGAGTCACACACGCAGCGCATCCAGGAGCTTGAGAGAGCTCAGCTGCCACCATGTTCGTGTCACGGTCAGACACACTCTCCCTTGCACCCCTCTCGACCTGTACCCCCAGATTATGCTGCACGTCTCTTTGCTTTAGAGCAGCAGGTTGCTTCATTCATCCGTACTCAGAGAGCCATGGAGGAGGACTGGCTCCAGTTACGTCGTTTGTTTTACACTCACTTTCCCCCTCCTCCACCGCCATCTGTATAGAGCTCATCAGTACTGTTTGGGTAGACGTTGGTGAGAGGACCGCGATTGCTTTTGACTGCACAGCATTTTTGGAGACTACATGATGATTCTGACTTTTGTTGACATATATTTGATGTATTTGACACTGACTTGATATAGTTTTTGGACAGGGGTGATGTAGCCCCTAGTTGATTGATGATTGTATGACACAGTGATGTACTGATACACTTACTACGTGGTCTCGATATATGGCAATCGCAGTATTCTCATCATATTTGATTTCGCTTGATTGCTTATTTATATTTTTATGACATGGGATGTTGTGTGTATAATATTTGTGACATGGGATGTTGTGTGATTAGTATTTGTGAAGTATTGATAACATGAGATGTTATGTGCTATTACTATTACTATATACGTACGCTTTACTATGGCCTGACCGACGTAAACACATCTTTAGAAGATGCCGCCAAGACGTCAACAACAGCAAATGCCTACCACTCAGGAGGAACTACAGCAAGTCATTGCTGCTGCCATTGCTCAATATGCTGCCTCTCAAGGAGGAATGAGTGGAAGCAACTCTGGCAACACCGGCAACAACAACAATCCACCTCATGGTAACCCTAAGTCATTAAGACATACCATGACCTAAATGGATTTCCTTAGCAAGAATGCTAATGCCAATCATATGTTGTAATGTATGTGCAGGGTGCACCTACAAGCAGTTCTTAGACTGCAAGCCCGTAAACTTTGATGGCACAGGAGGTGCTGTCGCCTTTGTCCGCTGGGCTGAGAAAACTGAATCTCTTCTTCGCATGAGCAAATGCACACTGGATCAGCAAGTCACCTATATCTCTGGGCTATTCTTGGATGGAGCCCTATCTTGGTGGAATTTGCAAGTACAGACACTTGGCGAAGCTGCTGCCTACGCGCTGACCTGGACCGAACTGAAGGAACTCATGCGCAAAAAGTACTGTTCCCGCGCTGAAATCCAGAGATTGGAGACCGAGTTCTGGCATTTGAAAATGGAAGGTCCAAAGATAGCAGAGTATGTTCAGAGGTTCCACGACTTGTCGCATGTGGTACCCTACATGGTCACTCCTGAGTTCAAGAGAATTGAACGTTTCATTTGGGGATTAGCTCCTCAAATTATAAGCATGGTGACCTCCTCCAAACCTGCGACTATCACTGAAACCATTGATTTAAGCGTGGCTCTCACAGAGGAGGCAATTCGTTTGAACAAGTTTGATGAAGTTGAGCCTAAGAAGAAAGAGACTCATGTGGAGTCATCAGGAGGAAACAAGCGGAAGTTTTCAAACTTCAAGCAGGGCACCGGGGTGGTGGTTAAGAAAGGGGAATCAAGTGTGTCAGCTCAGGTTACAACTGGTAATGGGAAGAAAGGAAAGGGATACATGGGCACCCAGCCCAAGTGTAATAACTGCCAGCGCCATCATTCTGGCCGTTGTGGGTTGAAGGTTTGTGAAGCATGTGGAAAGACTGGCCACCTGAAGGAGTCTTGTTGGGCCACTGCTGGCCAGGGAGGCCAGAGAGGTTTTGGAAACAGAAACACCAACCGGGGCGGAAATGGAAATCGCCCACAAGGGAATAATGGAGGCGATGGAAATCGAGTCAATCATGCTAATCAAGCGGGCGCTGTGAATCGTAACCAGAGAAACAATCAAGTGGGAAACGGTGGTGGAAATGGGCAGAGACCCGGATGTTTCAACTATGGTGATCTTGGGCACTACAAGAGGAATTGCCTGGAATTACACCAAGCTCGCGGAAGGGTTTTCAACATAGAAGCAAGGGAAGCGCGCCAGGATCCCAATGTTGTCACTAGTACGTTCCCTGTAAACCAACGATATGCATCCGTTTTGTTTGATACTGGCGCCGATTATAGCTTCGTATCATTAGAATTTAAGAACATGCTTGGTTTAACCGCTAGTAAATTAGATGTTCCGTACTCAATCGAACTGGCGAATGGGAAGTTAGTAGAAGCTAACGAAGTGATTCGAGGCTGCGTAATCGAATTGGGAGAGCGTGAGTTCGCTCTTGATCTACTACCAGTCCAGTTGGGAAGCTTCGACGTGGTAGTCGGAATGGATTGGTTATCAGGCAACAAGGCCGAGATAGTTTGTCATGAGAAGGTCGTTCGTATCCCGACCGAAGATGGTGAGACCATTGTTGTTCACGGAGAGAAGCGTGAGACGCCGTTAAGAATTATTAGCTGTCTGAAAGCAAGAAAGTGTTTACAGAAGGGATGTGCTGCCTTTCTGGCACACATTGTAGATAAGAAAGCTAAAGAACCGAAGATCGAAGACATCCCTGTCGTGAGGGAATACCCAGAAGTCTTCCCAGAGGACTTGGCTGGATTGCCGCCTCAGAGACAAGTGGAATTTCACATCGACTTAGTTCCAGGTGTCGCGCCTGTGGCTAAGGCACCGTATAGACTTGCCCCTTCTGAGATGCAAGAATTGTCGACACAACTTCAGGAGTTGTTAGACAAGGGATTTATCCGACCAAGCTTCTCGCCTTGGGGAGCTCCGGTCTTGTTTGTCAAGAAGAAGGACGGTAGTTTCCGTATGTGTATTGATTACAGAGAGTTGAACAAGCTGACGATCAAGAATAGGTATCCTCTGCCAAGGATTGATGATCTGTTCGACCAACTTCAAGGTTCGAGCTTTTATTCAAAGATCGATTTGTGATCTGGATACCATCAGTTAAGGATACAGGAGGAGAGTATCCCAAAGACAGCCTTCAGAACTCGTTATGGGCACTACGAGTTTCTGGTTATGCCGTTTGGTCTGACAAACGCACCTGCAGTGTTCATGGATTTGATGAATCGGGTTTGCAAGCCGTACTTGGATAAGTTCGTGATTGTATTCATCGATGATATTTTGATTTATTCAAAGACGAAGGCTGAGCACGAGCAGCACTTAAGAGCCATTCTGGAGCTGCTAAAGAAAGAACAGTTGTATGCCAAGTTCTCTAAGTGCGAGTTTTGGCTACGAGAAGTGCAATTCCTTGGACACGTGGTGAATGGAGATGGAATCCACGTGGATCCCACCAAGATCGAGGCGATCAAGGATTGGGAAACGCCAAAGATGCCAACCGAGATTCGGCAATTCTTGGGTTTGGCTGGCTATTACCGAAGATTCATCGAGAACTTTTCAAAGATCGCTCAACCATTGACGCTCCTCACTCAGAAGGACAAGAAGTTTGATTGGGGAACCAAATAGGAAGAAGCGTTTCAGATATTGAAAGATAAGCTTTGCAACGCGCCAATCTTAGCACTACCAGAGGGTACAGATGATTTTGTGGTATACTGCGACGCATCGCGTCAAGGGTTGGGTTGTGTGTTGATGCAATGCCAAAAGGTTATCGCTTACGCATCGCGTCAGCTGAAAGTGCATGAAAAGAACTATACCACTCACGATCTGGAGCTTGGCGCAGTGGTTTTTGCTTTAAAGATCTGGAGACACTACCTTTATGGTACGAAGTGCATAATCTTCACAGATCACAAGAGCCTCCAGCACATATTCAACCAGAAGGAGTTGAATATGAGGCAAAGACGATGGGTAGAGCTGTTGAACGATTACGACTGCGAGATTAAGTATCATCCAGGGAAGGCGAATGTGGTCGCCGATGCCCTAAGTCGAAAAGAGAGAATCAAGCCCATAAGGGTTAGGGCTTTGGAGATGGTTATACGAACCGATTTTCCTCTGCGCATTCGTGCCGCGCAGAAAGAAGCTCTCAAGGAGAGAAACCTTGAAGAAGAGTATCTCCGTGGGATGGAGAAGTTATTGGTACCAAACAAGGAAGGAACGTTGTGTTTTGAGAAAAGGATTTGGGTTCCTTTGTTTGGAGGTCTAAGGAAGGTTATTTTCGATGAAGCTCACAAGTGGCGGTACTCTATCCACCCTGGAGCGGATAAGATGTACCAGGATCTTAAAGATTATTATTGGTGGCCTAGGATGAAAGGCGATGTGGCTGTTTATGTGAGCAAATGTTTAACTTGCGCTAAGGTTAAAGCGGAATACCAGAAACCTTCAGGACTTCTGCAACAACCAGAGATTCCCAAGTGGAAGTGGGAACAAATCTCCATGGATTTTGTTACGAAGTTTCCAAGAACGCCAAGAGGCCATGACACTATCTGGGTGATAGTGGATCGATTAACGAAGTCAGCACACTTCTTACCTATCCGAGAAAAGGATAATACGAGCAAGCTGGCTGAAATTTACATGAGAGAGATTGTTACACGCCATGGAGTACCTCTTTCAATCATCTCCGATAGAGACGGAAGGTTCGTGTCAAGGATATGGCAATCCTTCCAGGAAGCTTTTGGCTCGAAGTTGAATATGAGCACTGCTTTTCATCCGCAAACCGACGGTCAAAGTGAACGGACGATTCAGACGTTGGAGGACATGCTGAGAGCATGTGTTATGGATTTGGGCGGTAGTTGGGATAAGCATTTGCCTTTGGTCGAATTTTCATACAACAACAGCTACCACACCAGTATTGGTGTCGCGCCATTCGAGGCTTTATATGGGCGCAAGTGCAGATCACCGCTCTGTTGGTCTGACGCCGGTGATAGACAGTTGGTTGGTCCTGATGTAGTCCAGGAAACCACAGATAAGATTGCACAAATCCGAGATCGCATCAGTGCGGCTCGTGACCGTCAAAAAGCTTATGCGGATCGAAGCAGGAAACCTCTAGAGTTTGAAGTAGGTGATATGGTTTTGCTGAAGGTATCACCCTGGAAGGGTATGGCACTCTTTGGGAAGCGTGGAAACTTGAATCCGCGGTATATTGGTCCGTTCAGGATTTTGGAAAGAATCGGGACCGTAGCTTACAAGCTGGACTTACCTGCTGAGCTAAATGGAGTTCACAATACATTTCATGTATCCAACCTGAAGAGAAGTCCAACACAAGATACCGTTGTCATTCCTACCGACGAGATTCATGTTGACGACACGCTCCACTTCGTTGAAGAACGTGTTGAGGTCACGGATTGGAAAGTGAACAAGACCCGCTGGAGCAGTGTCAAACTCGTCAAAGTTCGTTGGAATGCCCGACATGATCCTGAATTCACCTGGGAGCGTGAGGACCGAATGAAAGAGAAATACCCCCACTTATTTCCTAAGAACCCTGCTTCTACAAGCAGAACTTAAAATTTCGGGACGAAATTTTTCTAACGGGGGGAGAATGTGACAACCCTCACTAAACCAGGTATCCGTACGACTTAATTAATAATTAATTGCTGCTTAATTACTGTGCTTAACTGAAATTGTGAATGAACTGCTACTTGACTGTTGATACTTGTACATATCTGCATCATACTTTATTTACTGTCACTACATTATTTACATACTGAACTCTAGTGACAAACATGATGCACAAAAGCACAGTAGCACTATGAACGGATAACCTAATGAACATGCTGAGAAAGCCAGCATCAGGCAGATACTGCCTCTAAGGCCTGTATGAGCCAGAAATATTTTACTACACCCATAGTGAGTGTAGGGATACAAGGACTGTAGAACTGCGTCTCTAGGAATAAGTTACGATGACTGGATGTGCCTAAAACATACACTGAGCACAAAACACAGCACTTTAATGAACAATTCCGCTTCTAGCTGGCTAATAAAGTGCCAAAACATGAGAAAAATATTACTAGACACTTTCCAAAGTGTCGGGAATAAGTTGTGTCACTAAAAATGGTATTAACGACACTTAAAAGCTTTGTTAAGCGCCTTAACGGATTACTATCCAACCGGACTATACCCGGAACATAAAAATATTGACCTTAACATTATTGATCTTTTTCTGAGCCAGTTAGGGTCCCCGAATACCCTAACACCCGCTTTAAGGTACATCACACAACTAACCAGGTTAATCTCTAAACTTAACAAGATTAACATAACTAAATACTTAACATTTGGTTGGATTTGAACTAGTACCCCCCCCCCCATTACAAACCGTCCCCAAGAAGGGGGACACCCTTGTCCTATTTCTTGATTATTTAATCACACTTGTCTAATATCTAGACAACACTTGAACCATTGGATTAAGAACTTGAATATGTCTATAAGTATAAGTCTTGAACCAACATAACACACACTTAACTTTGCACCACACACACTCTCTCCTCTCCTCTACAAGGCTCGGCCGAACACACCTCACCCCCATCCATCCATTTTCGATTTCCATCTTGCAAGTTCCAAGCTCTACAAGTGTCAAGGGTCACGTATTAGGAAGCTCGGAGCAAACGGAAGGCGAAGGACCTCACTCTCTAGCTTTTATCCACCCGATTTACGTCTAGATTCTTTCCTAGCCTCGAGCTAGAGGTATAATGCTTAAAACACTCTCTTGAACTAATCTAAAGTGGTTATTACGATGAGTAACGGTTAAAACTCGAAATCTTACAAAATCATGCATTAAAGTTTACTAAAAATGCAAGTATTGTTGGTTAAAAGCTCATAAGTTGTGTAAATGTTGTAGTATTGGTTTTGTGTGGTTATCTAGACCCGATCTATGTTGTGGTAGCTCGGATCATCATTTAACCCAGTTTGGTTAAGGTCATGGATCTTGACATAAGCTTGTTTTGAATGAAACAAGGGTTAAAGGGTGAAACTCTACCACACGCGAATCATGAACTTGTGTAAAAATGTTTTACTTGTGGAATAGTGTTTAAAACTAGCAGATCTACGTATCTGCAAGTGGTATTTTCAAAGGACCGAGTGTCAAGAAAAATCATGTTTTCTAAAAATAGATCTTACACTTACAAGCATGATTTTATAAACCACAAGTGTGTAAACACTTGTGAAATGAAAAGTTTCGACAAAATAACAATCTTTGTAAAAGATGACGAGAAGTTGTAAAGATGGATTTACTCTAAAAACGAGGTTTTTACGAGATCAAATTACTTTATATAAAGATCCACAAAATATAGTGGGATTTACACTATAGTTTCGGAAAAACTACAAGTTCATGTAATTATGCGATTTACATACTTGTCGACTAGTTGTGTCGGAAATTGTTTGATTGAATAAAGAAGTTGTTGAAATTGATTTAGTAAAAGAAAATGATACGCTTGAAAGCGTGGCCACCTCCAGTTACAGAGGAAACTCTGGCGAAATTTTTCTAAAAACCTAACACTTAGAATTATTTGCACTATAAGTGTTAGAAATACTTTTCGAAATATTTTCAAAATATATATTTCGCCACGACTTTATTTACAAATATTCGGAGGTGGGATTTTCACAAAATTAAACGCGATAAATATATGTTTAGTAAATATATTTTCACCACACTGTTTATGATTATTTTGTGAAAATACATAAATATTATTTTTAGAGTAAAAATAATATTTTCGAACGTTAACAGATCCAAAATAATACGAACGCCTCTACGATAACTATATAAGTTACACTAGTAATATTTATTACCACTCGAATGATAAAACGTAACTTACGCATTATCCAGAAATATTTATGAACGCGTACTTTGTCAACGTATTATTTTTGGGGAAAATTTCGTGGAATGAAAATATAATATTTTTTGAGAAAAATATTTATATTTTGGAATTAGAAATAAATATATATTAAGTGAGACTTAATGATATAATTCGAACGCACATGTATTAAATCCCCCATCCTTGGGAAGGAGATTAACTACCAAGTATATACGAAAAGTAAACCCAAAATAGTTGTCTAACTATTTCCCAAAAACTTAAACTATAAAGCTAAGGCACGACCGTCCGTCTAATAGAGTTAGCACATGTAGGTCCTTGCACAGCTGCCTGATTTGGAGTACTTGGTAGAGACGCACCGACTGTGAGTTCATGTCCCCCTTTTCTCTTAACTGCTTTCAGTTTTCTAAACTGCGGGGGTGAAATACATGTTACTTTGATTATGATTACTTTATACATGGTATGGTTAGCGTAAGGAGGTTTACTACTTTAGATCATGTGAATGGGTAGGCGGAAACTTGAGGTCATTAATCCTCAGGGTAGGACCGAGGGGCAGGAGCGATAGATCTATTTGGGTGTAGCGAGCCCAGTCCCAGGCCCAGCATAATGGACCTCGGGATGACTTTGTACCCGACGCATAAATCTGCTAGGTTTGAGCCTTCCTACTTGCATTTCACACATATCAATGGCCTTGCAAACCATTGGTGATCTCTTTTTCCTTATTTTCTGCATACCAGGATTTTTTATACGAACAAAGGTTTATTTACTCACTTACACATGAACTCGCTCAACATTATTGTTGATTTTTCAACTTAATCTGGCACGGTATGGCACGTTTTCCCACTGCACTAGTTTCCGAGGTCATCCGGGGTTTAGGGAATGTGACTCTTTCCTGGACAAGTCACAGTCCTTAAACTATGTTTATGTTTTGTTTGTATTGTTGAACAATGTTATGGTTGTTAGGGTATTTCCCGTTAAGACAATGGTATTGTATTCGGTATTTAATACTTAATGGATGATCTTGCATGTTTTAAATTCATATAGCTTTGTTATGATTAAGCTATGGTATTAAGAAGTCACACCAAATTAACCACGCTTCCGCAAAGCCAGGGTGTGACATCTTAGGAACTTTGGATGTTTGTGTTTTAGTACTGTATTACATGATTCAGATAAGTTTTCTTATAATGCTGAAAAATGTTTGTTACTTGGTTATTCTCGTTTTAAAAAAGGATATAAGTTGTGGAGTTTAGATAGTAAGAAAATATTTTTTTCAAGAGATGTTAAGTTTTATGAAAGCGTATATCCTTTCAAAGTTAAAACTTTCGATAACCAAGAACCAATTTTTGATAAACAACTGAATCATGCAAATTTTTTTGATAACATTGTGTCCGAAGTTTCTAACATACCCGATGATGAAGAGGGTACAAATGGTGCTCAAGATCCTGTTAGTGATGATCAGCAACCATTGTCTCCCTCTACATCAGCCCATGTATCAGATGTTGAGATGATTCAACAAACTGAACAGGAGGGCAGTAGTGGACAGGATACAAATGAGATGGCAGAGGACACTATAGGGTCAAATGTTGAGACCAACCAATCTGAGGGTAATATAAATGTTAGAAAGTCTTCTAGAAATACGTCTATGCCTAAAAGATTTGGTGATTTTGTTGTTGAGGGTAAAGTTAAGTATGGTATAGAAAAAGTCGTTAGTTATGCGCATTTGTCTTATGAAAATAAGTGTTTTGTTGCTTCATTAAATAAAATATGTGAAACTACTTGTTATAATGAAGCTGCTAAAGATGATAAATGGATTGATGCTATGAATAGTGAAATGGAGGCCTTATATAGAAATAATACATAGGTGTTAGTTGATCTTCCTAAAGGTAGAAAACCAATAGGGTGCAAGTGGGTTTATAAGGTTAAATATAAAGCAAATGGGGAAGTTGAAAGATATAAGGCCAGATTGGTGGCCAAAGGGTTTAATCAAAGAGAGGGGCTCGACTTTGGTGAAACTTTTTCACCAGTTGTTAAAATGACTACAGTTAGAATTGTTTTAAAGCTTGCTATTAATAATAATTGGCCACTTTATCAAATGGATGTTAATAATGCTTTTTTATATGGTACGTTGTCTGAGGATGTTTTTATGACACAACCTCTAGGCTATAGTTCAAAAGATAGTAATAAAGTTTGTAAGTTGGTAAAATCCTTGTATGGTCTTAAGCAAGCACCAAGACAATGGAATGAAAAGTTAACTTCTGTGTTAACTTCTATGGGTTTTGTTCAAAGTATTTGTGACTATTCCTTGTTTGTGCTGTACAAGATGTGTTTGTTGTATTACTTGTGTATGTTGATGATATAGTAGTTACTGGAAATAATAAATCTGCAATAGAGAATGTTAAAAGAAGTTTAAAAGAAAATTTTCATATAAAAGACCTTGGTTTGCTTAGATACTTTCTAGGAATCGAAGTTTTATATTCTAATGATTGTATTTGTTTGTCTCAAAGAAAGTATTGTCTTGAGTTGTTAAATGAGTTTGGCTATTTGGGTTGTAAACCTGTTACAACGCCAATTGAGCAAAGTTTTTTGGTAACAAACAGGTGTAAAAGTGATCAAAAGATTTTAGAAAGTGTTAATGGCTTTCAAAGATTGATAGTAAAACTGATATATTTGTCGTTGACTAGACCTGATATTAGTTATGCTGTTTAGTTTTTGAGTCAATACATGCATAGTCCTTGTCAATCTCATCTTGATATTGCTCAATGGTTATTGAGATACTTAAAATTATCACCTGGAAAGGGGGTTAGTTTTAAGAAGTCCAGTGATATGGTTATGTCTGGGTTTGTGGATAGTGACTGGGCTAAATGTCTCAAGACCAGAAGGTCTGTTACTGGATATGGTATATTTTTGGGAGGAACACTTGTTTCTTGGAAGAGCAAGAAACAAAATGTGATTTCTAGATCTACTGCGGAAGCTGAGTACAGAGCTATGTGCTCAGCTACCTGTGAAGTTATGTGGATTATTAATGTTTTAGCTGAACTAAAGATTACTTGTAGTCTACCTGTCAAACTGTACTGTGATAGTAAATCAGCTATTTCAATTTCTCAAAACCATGTGTCTCATGAGAGAACTAAACATTTTGAATTGTATTTACATTTTTTAAGAGAGAAAATAGCTGCAGGTATTGTGGAACCTGAAAAAGTTAGTACAAAAATGCAGGTAGCATATATCTTTACAAAGGGTTTGAATGCAAATCAACATCAAACTCTTTGTGAAGATCTGGGTCTTTATAACATGTTTGCCACATGAATTATGAGGGCATGTTAAATTAAGTTATTGCAATATGATTAATTCATGTTGCAACATTTTATCAGTTGATATTGTTGTTATTCTGTTTTAACTATTTTTGGGTAAGAATTGTACAGGTCGTATTGTTCAGGGATTAAAGGTGTATCTGGGGTCAATGTGTAAAACAATGGGAACTTGAAGGTGTATCTTGAAGGTTTTTTTGCTATCAGTATATAAAGGAGTTCTACAGTTGAGTTAGGTAGCAATCTTCTCGAAGTATCAGTCCTCTCTTTCTTCAAGGCGATTACGGTTTATTGTTCTAGATCGTTTGTAATCAGTTCGATCTCATGTGAGATCTGTTTGTATCGGTTTGTACAGATTAACTGATTGCATCAGTTGATCTTCTTCTTTCTTGTATTGTTACAGATCTCATTATTAGTGAGATCTAGGGTTTCAAGGGGTGTTTTCTGGTTTGGGTAAATAATAAAGATTTGTCACAGTTTTTGTCGCTTATTTTCGTGTTATTTGTTCTGGTTTGATACCACATACGCCGGGTACCTGGTTTCTTTTAATTTGCATCATTATCATCGTTTTCTGATCAACTTTAGGTTTGAGTTTTATAGTAAACAATTATATAGGGTGCGGTTTTAGTGTTTGTCTTAAACTCTAAAGTTATGCTTTATGTAACATTTTAGCTCATATTTTAGCTCTAAAGTTATAAACTGGTGGTGTTCTCAGTTTATAACATGTAAATATAAGTTGTATCAAATGCAGCCTGGTGGTATATAAAACCCAAGTAAATATTTAACTGGCCGCACTTGGTGGTGGTGGTGATTTTATGTTTGCTAAATTGGACTGAATCAAAGTACCGAGACAAAATAATAATAATAATAATAATAATAATAATAATAATAATAATAATAATAATAATAATAATAATAATAATAATAATAATAATAATAATAATGGTTGTAAAACAAGGTCCCAAGGCCGAGTATTCCCCGAGTAAGGGCTGTTTGTTTACCTCTTAATGAGTCTCTTAATGGTTCAGACCTCTTACTGATTCAGCATTTAATGGCTCAGACTGTTTGTTTCACGAGCAGATGTCTGAATGGTTCAGACATTTGCCTCTGAATGGTTAAGCATTATACAGAGTCTGAATGGTTAAGACCTCTAATCTGAATTGGTCGGACATTTGCCTATGAACGGTAAAGCATTATACAGGCTCTTACTGGTTCAGACCTCTTACTGGTTCAACACTTAATGATTCAACAGTTAATGGTTCAGATCTCTTACTGGTTCAGCACTTAACCATTCAGATGTTGCTAAACAGCCCCTAAGCGCTACAAGGTAGCCTGTCGAGGCAACTTTCTTCAACTCCACCTAATTACTCGGAATCGACCAAATGTGGTCAATCTTGGTCAGAATCGAATCTAGTAAATCGTACCTTCAAAATTCTCAAATTGGATCCTTTACTATGGACTTTGAGTTAGGATCACATATTAGCGGATTATCATTTATCACAATGAAGTTATTGGGCTAATTTGAACTAGTTGTTGGGCCTACTACATCTCTCAATAGTCAAATCTCCCATGGCCGTGCATAACCAACTTATCTATGTTTATACAAAAGCATCATGATAGTTGAAGACCATTTTGAATATTTTTCTTTTATATATAATGATAAACTATTTATAAAAAGACGACTTAAAAAAACGACATAACACCGTCTTTAAACAATGTAGTAGGGAATTAAATAGTAAAGTGCTCAGTTAGGCATCCATGGGCAATATGTGAATTTTATGAGTAGATTTTAGACGAGATGTGTCTTCCCTAATCAAAACAAAATTCAAAAGACAACAATAACTATGTGGGTTGTCTAATTATACATTTTAGAGGAATTGAACTAGTATGGTATGTCTAATTATGTCTAATTTTACTATTACTTACTTTGAAATGCTTAAGATGTATGCTGATAGTCATGACTCAAGAAGGTGGCTATAGGGTCCAAAGTTAATTCAACTACAACAGCTTAGGGTGTGCAAAAGCTCGTCGCTTACAAGCGTCGGCATCAAATTACGTTGTTTACAAAAATTGGATTTTCTGTTGAACCAATGCCTGGAACAACCAGAAGAATCAAGTCGTACGCGTGGCTTGAGCCTTTTGTCGGAAGAAGAAACAATCCACGAATATTATTTGTATAGCAAAGTTTACATCACATGAAGCAAGTGTTTCACATAATTTCCATTTACTCTTGTTAGAGCTGGCAATAGATATCTGTATAAGACACGATTAGACTTGTTTACTTAAAAAGTACACAACGTGATTTTTTTACTTTTTAAAAATAAATATAATTATGAGGTTAGGATCCATCATTTCTTCTTCTTGATACATAAAACGTAAAACCGTGTTATAAACATAAGATATAAAGTAGATAAACGAGGTGTATTCATGTTTAATACTTGTGTTACACGCGTCGTTAGATACCTGTTAAACCCGATAAGACACGATTTGTCAGCCCACTTATTAGTCTGCATATTGTTATTTCACATAATCTTATCAAGTATTTCACAGAATTTTATTTTATATTAAAATCTTGAAACATTACACAAACTAAAGCAAACCACAAAGGTCATGTGATGATGCACCTAGGCTTATTAATATATAGCATATCATATGATCATGCACTTATTGTTTTACTTAAGCCCTGAAGTAGCCTCACTGTCCAAGAACCATGTGAGTTTCCCTTCAGGTTTCACCTTCTGCACAGGCAACGGGTAACCAAACGACGCATGTTCACCCAACGCCACCTTAACCGCATCAGCCGCATCTTCTCCAGTGACCACCATCGCAATCTGATCCGCAGAATTGATCAAAGGGAAAGTGAACGTGATCCTAGGAGGTGGCGGTTTGGGTGAATCTGTTATGAACGTGACCCATTTTTTCTTCTCGAACCGTTGAAAATGCCAGCAGAAGAGTGACGCAACGTGGCCGTCTGGACCCATCCCGACTAACATCAGATCGAGTTTAGCAAACCCTGTTGTTGGTGACGTTTTTAGTGTATTGTTTGCTACCAACTGTTTAAGACGCTGCTCGTATTCATCGGCTGCTTCCTCAGGTGATAAGTTTTCCTTGATGGGGTATATGTTAGATTTGGGTATTGGTACCTAACATCATAGGGACATCTCGAATTAGACCAGAATTAGTTCAGAAAATGAAATTCGGTAGCCGAATAGATTGATATAATCATGATAGTGGTTCAAATTAGACAAGAATTAGTTCAAAAATCGAAATTCTGTAGCCAAACAGATTAGTAATATGATGTTCGTCGGTTCTGTTTTTAGTTTATTCAGTCGAAACCGAATTCAAAAGGTTCAAAATCAAACCAAAAACCGAATTATGTAATGTTGTTCGGTTTTAAACAGGTTGGGTTCAATTCAGTTTAAGCGTTTGAAACCGAATAATGAAAGCAGGTTAAATTAGACCAAAATCAGTTCACAAATTGAAATTATACTGAACAGATTAATAATATGATATTCATCGGTTCGGTTTTCAGTTTATTTGGTTTGAAAATGTATCTCGTCCAATCCGAAAAACCTAACTGAACCGAATTCAGGAAGTTCAAAACCAAACCAAAGACAATATCCAATTCAGTTTCAACCAACTGACAGATGGTCAGAACTTCATCTGGGTTCGAATCCTACTGAGAGGTCCACTAGAGATCAGAAATTGTTGAAGAAACAACAAGATCTTTCTTTTCTAATTCAGTTCAAAAACCGAACCGAAAACCGAATATATAATTCAGCTCTGTTTTAAACAGTTTTTGGTTATGTTCAGTTTAATCATTTAAAACCGAATATCTATGTAGTTAATATCCCAATATATCAACCGATATATCAGTGCTGTATCAGTTATCGGTCCCCTGCCGAGATATCAGTACAAAATATCGGTCAAAATATTGGTACCAATAATATCAGCAATGTTGACCGATATTTGACTGATATTGGACCGAGATTTGACCAATATATCACTGATTTTCCTGATATCAGTACCTTTCTTCTTAATTCTACTATCTGTCTTTTTTCTTATTTAGCATGATATTAAAATTACCGATATCCCACCGATATCCTACCACGATAACCGATATCTCAAATATCGGTCCTTGACCGATATCCGATATTTTACCGCATTAACTACTTAGCCGAATATCGAACGCCCCTAAAATATCACGAAAATACTTCATCATTTCGCTTAATTAGCAACACAAAACATAACTTTTCTCTAGGTGTGTAAACAAGCCTAGAAGCTCGAGAGCTACTCGTTATCGGCTCGGTTAAAAGCTCGAATAAGCCGAGCTTTGACGAGCCCGAGCTCAAGCCTTGTTAGTTATCAAGCCCGAGCCCAAGCTTGGAATAGAAAGCTCCTAAACAAGCCCAAACAAAATTTTATTTTTTATATATAACATAATAATAATGCTGATAACATTGGCGAGCCGAGCTTTGGCTCATTTAAGCGATACTGAAGCGCGCTCGAGGCGAGAGTTTAGCTCGTTTAATCACAATACAAATATCCTAAAGCCTATCTACACTTCAAAAACCCTAAGAACAATTAAACAACAAAAACCTAATATAAATTACCTTACTAAGAAATCCATCATAAGCAAGCTTGTAATTAGAATCAGGATGATCAAGAGGAACAACACGTTCATCCAAAAAGAAAATCAACCATTTCGACCAATCTATCGACTTAATGTACGGAGGCTCCAGCAACTTCCTATAATAATATTTCAGCTCAAATTCATCAAACCAAACAATATTTATTCAAAGAGTGAATTTGAATGGTAGGGTTTTTTGGGTACCTGAGAGTGTCGATTAAAGTACCGCCGGAGAGGACGACGGAGAATGAGCCGTTAGCGGCGATGAATTTGGCGGATAGATCGGCGATGTAGGTTGCTAGAGCGTCGGCTACGTGTGATTCTGTTTCCAAATTGTGAATTACAGGTTGCGACATTTTTCTTCACTGGATGGATCTTAGATGGAGGTGACGAACCTTCGACAGTCCCCCTTTTTAAATTCCCTCCCACTCCCACTTTTCAGCTATTTTGTTTCACCGATCCCTCAGTTAAAAAAACTACGTTAAGTTTTGAGTAAATTACTTTTTGAGTCTCTGTGTTTTATGGGTTTCAATCACTTGAGTCCAAAATCAAAAAGTTTAACGACCTGAGTCCCTATAAGCATTTTCTTTAACTATTTGAGTCCAAATTTCTAACACTATTAGAATTTTTTGGTTAAGTATTATTAAATGACCAAAATACCCCTATATTTAATAAATAAAAAAAACTCACTTTCTTCACCCTTATCTCCCTAGCCTTTCTTTCTCTCTCTTCCACTTCTTCACAATCAAACTCACTTCCCACATCTCTCAGCCAATTGATCGATTCCCTCACTTCCCACATCTCCCTCTACAATTCCCACTTACTAATTTCACCATCTTCTTGACAATCAAACCCTAACCCTAGATCTTCAATTCTCAAATGGTTCGCATCACTCACGCCTCCACAACGGCAATCCCACCTCACAATCGTTGATCAATCGTTCACACAACTGTTAATTTAATTGCAACTCAAGCTCAAACACAATGGCCATGGCTTGTTTATTATTCTTCCTGATATACCCTCATCAAACCCTAACATCCCCAGCTTCTTCTGTTTCCGGAAATCTCATGGGTTATTGACCAGAGTTAGTTTGGGTTCGGACCCAGAGAAGCGGATCTGTGAAAGCTTACAGCTTTTCGATTCGAAAGAAGGTGAGAATTTTGGTCATTTTGGTAATTTGGTAATTTGGGTACAGGTTGTTGTGGTTGTTTGGATTCTATTACAGTTATTTGTGAGTTTGCTGAAAATGTGGATGCTTTTGTTGAAATTATGGATGGGGTGTCAAATGGGGAGTTTTTGAGGGGTGAAGAGGGGGTGTTGATGGGGTCAGTGGATTGAATCTGAAAATTTGGGGCTTGTGTTTGGAGATTAAATCTTGATTCTTGAATACAAGCTTTAGATACTTCTTTGAATTCTGTACAAGCATTGGGTAAGGGTTTTAATGTTAATTTTGATACGAATTCTTGCCTGTTCAAAGGGGAAGTGATAGATGCTCTTCGGCAAGAAGCTGAGGATCAAGCGGCCTATGTCATGGAGAAAGTTTATGAAACTGAACATGAAGTTAGGTCGCTCAAAACAATGACCCAAAGAATGGTACTCACACATGAAGAGATGGTATCTACTACCATGAGATTACCCATTCTACTTGTTTTTTTTTTTTTTTTTTTTTTGTTGTTGTAATTAACTATTGCATTTGTTATATTAGATATAAAAACTGAAGTATGTCAAGCACGTGATTTGAATAATCATACTTGTAATATACCTTGTTGTTCTCTTGGGTTTCAACCAACATTGGTCAAGTTATACAATTGGGTTTCGAAAAACGTCGGAAGTGAAACACCATTGTTTGGTTATGAAGATGATAGTGAGGTTGTTATGGAAATTGGAATTTGAGTTGAATATGGTTGAAAAGATGTATGGGTTTGTTGATCTATTTGGTGAAGATGATGATATGGTTGAAAAGATGTATGGGTTTGTTGATCTATTTGGGTTTGAATATGATCTATTTGATAATGATAATGATAATGATAATGATAATGATAATGATAATGATAATGATAATGATAATAATAATAATAATAATAATAATAATAATAATAATAATAATAATAATAATAATAATAATAATAATAATAATAATAATAATAATATATTCTTTTTCTTTTTGAATCCCTGTGTTTTATGTGTTTCATAGGGGTAATTTGGTCATTTACCAGAACTTAACAATAAAATTCTAACTAGGTTAGAAATTTGGACTCAAATGGTTAAAGAAAATGCTTATGGGGACTCAGGTCGTTAAACTTTTTGCTTTTGGACTCAACTAGTTAAAACCCATAAAACACAGGGACTCAAAAAGTAATTTACCCTTAAGTTTTTTTTTTCCAAATTACAAACTGATATTTTAGGACTTTTGATCAGAACGATGATACGAGTCTATTGATGTAAAATTTATCTCTAAACGGTGCTCCAAACGACTAGATTTTTGTTAATTGGAAGTTTAAACAACCGAATTGAAACACTGTTTTCGTCGTTTGAAGCACCATTTCCAGATAAGTTTTACATCAATCGACTAGTATCCTCGTTGATTCACCGGTAAAGATTCACAACATTTTCAAGAATCTTTGTAAGCCGTTCGAATACGTCCATGTCTTCGTTAGACGTGGACATTCTAAATCAAAAAAATTATATATCAGTTATGGTATACTTCAATTAAAAAAACAATACATAAAAAATGCAAACTTATTATGAAGTTGCTACAAAGAGGCTTGAACACATCAATGTAACCGTTGTCTTTTTTGATGCCAGGTTGGTTACAATAACCATAATAACAACTGATTAAGCAGATCGTTAACCTGAATCTAAATAAGAAAGTACAACAAAAAAAATATCTAGAAAAAAGGAGTCATTGGATTTAAACCTAACTTAAAAGCGCATCACAAAGAAGCATTTTTTTCTCATAAATCTAGTTTTCATTAGTTGCTTGTATTAAGTCTTCTCAACTTTGCAAAACAAGATTTTAAACATCATAGCCTATTCAAAATTTAAACACCAAACTAATGTACGACAACCAAAACCCAAGCGGGATATGGCTGCAACGAAGATTGCCAAGCCAAATGACGTGTACCATCATACCCATTATACACGTTCATCGCCAGACCTCTCAAATGAGCATAAAGCCATCATCGAGACTCAAATTTTCATACCATTAAATACCAAAAAGTTGTACAACTTCTCAACAACACAAAGCAACAATTTGTTGCAAGCAAGACACCCCAAAAACCAAAAACAACTTAAATACCCAAATTTTGCACAACCCACAAATGCAAAGGTACAATTACTACATCCTCAAAACACAACCAAAGTCGGGCGTCCAAAAATGTAACAACTATCATTAAAATTAGTAATTAGAATAATAATTAGTCAATAAGGAAACCTTAATTGAGACACCCAAGTAATTCCGCACTAACCCTAAAATTTCCAGAATAATCGGAATCAGGATCAGGGCCCCTAAAACTCAGGGGGGGGGGGTTAAACCCTAATTGATATTTATCAATTTAAATTGCTGTCACAAGTAAAATTCGAATTTCTGTTGAGTCACCTAAGCTAGTCCCGAACTCAGCTAGTCTAAGGAAATAGACTGCACCCTTTACGGACCGTAAGGGTTATGGCTTACGGACCGTAAGCCTGACCACTCCCTTTACGGACCGTAAGGGATAACGTATACGGTCCGTAAGAGAGTCCAAAATTTCACTATAAATAGCCGACCTTGGCATTCGACTGTTGGTGTTAAAACGTCGATCAAATTCGTTCTGTACATCGATAGTAGGCTGTTATATCACAAATTAAACACACATTGTTCACGAGGTACTGCCGCGGAACAGGGTAATTACTCGATCGCTATTACGATTCATTTTCCGAGATCAATATATCCAAAGAATGTTTAAGTGCTGCCCACATTAGGGTGATACTTTGTCGTTTGTCATTAATTCGATAAATGAGTTTAAGTATCACACTTTGTCGTTCATTGTGAGAATTTGATCTCGTGAGTTATCGTAACTGCTGTATTGATCACTAACCCTGTTTTGTGTGCATTATTGTTGAAATTAGGTTAACGAAGCTAAAATCCTATTATGTCCGTGTTAAATCTACAATGTGAGTTATTCTTCTTTTATAAACTCTTTTCTCACAGTTTGTGAGTTGTTAACTGTTTTACAATACTCCAAATTATTTTCAGAATTATAACTTACAGTGATTAAGTTTATGTAATCACCAAATTACAGCCGGTATGTGGGGTATTGTGCACATTGCTTGATAATCTTCACCATTGGGGCAGCCATTGGGTGATATGACCATAATCACAGACACCATTGGACAGGTGGGCCAATGGGTCGAGTGGTAAAGTACTGTGGGTAATTGGTTGATATCAGAAACATTGTAAAAGATCTTAACACTGTGAATTATAACAAATGTGTCATTTTCTAGCAACTAGAATAATTCACTCAGTATTTCCCTGCTGACAAAATTTTTTTTTTTAAACATGTTTCAGGTAATCTGCTGTAATTCAGGAAAAATGCAGGGGAAGCATTTCAAGCTTAAGATAGTGGCTCAATATAAAATAAAGAAATGTGTTTTATTAGTAAAATCTTGTTATTGTAAATTATCGGGGTTTCATCCCGAATTTGTGAAATAAAATAATCAGGAAAAGTTTTTAGCTTAAACGATCCTGTAAAGAAAATCTCCGCTGCTAAACTCACAATAAACAAAGTACCGCAGGATTTCTGTCCCGCGGCTCCTGGAACGGGTCAAACCGGGCCGGGGGCCGTGACAGAAACAAGGTGGTATCAGAGCCACTAAGTTAAGCTAATTAAGTATTTAAAAGATACTTAATTTTTCCTGATTACTATTACGTGATTATGTGTTTATGTGCTTTTAAACTGATTATTTGTTAATTACAGTATGGGTAAGCAAAAGTTACAAGATATCTATCTTAAACTAGATAGGTCAGTCTACGAAGAAGGAAGTTCATCTAAAACTAAAATTTCAAAGCTCCCTACAATTCCTGAAGAAGGAATATTTGTGCAAAAAGCGAATTATGAATATCCGCTTTCTCCTAGAAAAAGAAATATGATTATTAAGAAAAGTAAGGAGCAAATTAGAGAAAAGAAGATTAAAAAGGAAACCCAGGAATTAATTAATAAATCACATTGGGAAGATAAACTTGATGAAAAATGGGCAAATTTATATATGCTAGCCACTGTGACAGAACATGCCAATCTCTAGATGCCCTAAATCTAGCAAACAGCACTTCCCAATAAGTAAATAAATAAAACTGAGTGAAATAAATCTGAATGTGTTTCCCTGTATTTTGTACAAATAGTGTGCAATAAAACTTCCATGTTTATTTGTTAAACTTTGTTCCAAAGATTTAACTTAATATGTTTGTGCATTTTGCATATATGCTACACAGCATGAACGAGATATCTGAAGCTTTTCAGAACCTCAATCTTTACCCGGTGAATATAGAAGTTTCTCATGAATTTACTGGATATTTTGCTGATGTGGACCAACCTGTAAAATTTCCTACTCCACCATTGACCAAACCAAAAAGAAAGAAAAAGAAAAATTATGTGTGGGGAAGCCGTATACGTAGGAAAAAGCCAGTTACAAAACCTCCTAGAATTAACAACCCTTTAGGAAAAGGAAAGGCAATTGTAATCCAGGAAAACCCTAATCAGCAAGAAAGGGAAAATGAAGCCAAGAGAGATTCTAGGCAAATGGAGAAACAGTTTGAGGAATATTCTCAAGAGATAGAAACAGAAATAGGGCAAGGTTCTAG
The DNA here is from genome assembly GCF_002127325.2 of Helianthus annuus. NCBI lineage: Eukaryota > Viridiplantae > Streptophyta > Magnoliopsida > Asterales > Asteraceae > Helianthus > Helianthus annuus. The sequence continues at coordinate 15,558,121 of NC_035435.2, forward strand.
ACCAACTCAGGTAGAAATTGGGGAGAGTTCCAACCAAAACCAAAGGTTAACTTTTCAGGAGCAGATAGATATTCTATTGGCAAACTGTGATACTATTCAGCCTGTCAATACGAATATTTTTACCTATCCTATTGAAAATCCACTTCCTATGAACTCTGGACCAGCAATCCCAGATCCAATAGTACACTTCCAACCTGTAGAAATGGAGGAATGGTGGACAAATGATTGGCAATTCCAAAATATTGTCAACGACCCTTATTCCTTTCTTCCACAATTCGATCCAGAACCCCTACCTAATCCACCAATGAGCAATGAGAATCTGGCTGAACTTCGCCATTTCGGTGAAGAATTGATGGATGCAGGGAATAGAATTAGGGAGATAGGGGGACAGATTGCCTGGAAGTATGACGAAAGGGAACTTCGTTTTTAGGATATCAAGTAACGAGAGATAAGAAGATGATAAAACTATCGTTGTGTAATAGTAAAAGAAAATAGTTGTAACATAACGAATAAAACATTGTAAAATATCGGTGTGTATTAATGCATACTATACTGATATAAAATGGAATCGAGAAATCGATAGTTTTGACTTTATGTGTTATGAATTGTCTGATTATTTGTATAAATTGCTAATTACTAATTACTCATAATAAATTATTATCAGATGGCAAATAATAATAACGAACCAGTAAATGAAGTTAATCAGTCAGAGCATCACCCAGAAGATCAATATATGACCAAACAAGATATTGAAAATATTGTTGCTCAAGGGATAGCCAACGCAATTCCAATATTCGTTGCTGCTATAAAAAGTCCAAACGAGCCGCAACATATCATTCCTAGTAAACATACTATTGAGGATAATTTCAGTAATAGTATAAACGGAGGCAATGATCATATTAATCATGATAATGAATCTCAGCACACGCCGCGCCCTAAGAAGCGAAAAGCTGCAACACCTGGTTGCACTTTCAAAGAATTCCTTGCTTGTAAACCCGCTGAATTTGCAGGCAACGAAGGAGCAACTGCAACACTGCGATGGTTAGAGAAAACCGAAGCAGTGATTGCAATAAGTAAATGTGCTGAAGAAGATCAAGTCATGTATGCCTCAAATTTGTTTAAAGAAGGAGCACTAGAATGGTGGAACACAGTACTGCAAGCAAAAGGAAGACGGGTGGCTTATGCTATGACTTGGGAAGAATTTAAAAATCTTGTTGAAAGAAAATTCTGTCCTGAATATGAGAAGGAACAAATGGCAAACAAGTTCCTAAATCATCGAATGACAGGGGTAGATTGTCGTGGTTATACTTCGACATTCTTCGAATATGCGAGAGTGGTACCTAACCTGGCTTCGCCAGAATAGGTACTCATTTCCCGATATATTTGGGGATTAATTAGCGAAATTCGCAATATCGTTAAGGCTGCGAGACCTCGTACTATTGACGATGCAGTAGAATTAGCTAACACCCTAACCGACGAATTGATACGCACAAGAGATGAAGATAGGAAGAAAGACTTGGCTCAAAAGATTACCCAAGGATTTAGGGTGGGTAATAGTAGTAATTTCAAGAAAAGAGGAGCAAGACAATCTTCCATCCCGCCATTTTGTAGAAATTGCAAAAGAAAACATTTCGGAAAATGCAATGCAATTTGTAATTTCTGCAAATCTGTAGGCCATAGTGAAGAAAACTGTAAGAAGAAAACTGTAATCTGTTTTCACTGTGGGGAAACAGGACATTACAAAACCGAATGCCCCAAACTGAACAAAATCACCGATAACAAGGGCAAACCAGTTGAAGGAACTGTTAAGAAAAATGCCAGAGCTTTCCAGCTAACTACTCAAGAAGCAGAGCTCATTCCGGATGTGATAGCCGGTACGTTTTTAGTTCACAACGTTTATGCAAAAGTATTATTTGACTCTGTTGCAAACCAAAGTTTTATAAATACTTCATTCTGTCAAGCTCTTAAGTTACCGTTGACTACCGTTAGGCAGATTTTTACAGTCGAAACTGCAGATGGAATTCAGTGGAAATTAATCAGGTTTTGCAAAAAGTAGAAATAGAACTCTCAGGTCATAAATTTGTTGCAAACTTATTACCTATGATGTCACACCCCAACCGATGGCGGAATCATCGGGGCGCGGCACTGAGCGAAACAGATTGTTCAGAAGTTTCCACAACAACTATCATACAATTCAGTTATATAACACGTCCCATACCGTGTCCCAAATAATAACAAGTTATCATAGAAATCAACTAAACAATATGGGAACTGTTCCGACAACTCAGATTCTTAATTATTACAGACCGAATTTAAATATTGTTTTAAGACTTCTAGACAGCTAACGGTAGATCTTACTGACTACAGGTGCCAGTACAAGATCTACAGATAATTATGGCCCTGGAGCAGGTATGTGGACACTGTCCTAAGGTCACAGGCTCCTAGAAGCTTATTATTGCCTCGCTTCCCTAGCACGCTAGTAGCTTAAACACCTGTCACATACGTTAAAATAAAAGTCAATACATATAATGTAAAGGTGAGTACACAAGTTTGATATAGCATATAAAGTTCGAAAAGTTTACGCATAACCAAGCACGTACACAAGGGCAAACGATGCATGTAAATTATCAACATGGGACCATCGATACCAACGACTTCGAGTTGACTGTCCGAGACAGTTCGCAATACATGATTACCACTGTAATCCATGCAAGTAATTGTCCTTAGCAACCCCCGTGTGAACGGGTGCTGAGTCCAAACTATAGTACTACGTTGCTAAAGCAGGCAGATAGCACTCCACGTGTAAACATAATAAACAGCAATCATTTAGACAAGTAATACATGCAAGTAGGTTAGCGTTCAAATAGTTTGTGTTGATGGTGAATTTGGTAGATTACGTATGTAACACCCAAAAGTGCTGAAAGCAAAAAGGGATCGAGTATACTCACAGTGGTTGGTTGTGGATTGAGAGGAGCACTGAGAATAGGTTAGCCTGGATGGTTCGATAACAATACAATGAGTAATGCGGGAAAAAGTAAGCAGTGGAAACTGGATCGGATAGACCATTCGATCGGACGGCTGTTCGATCGAGTGGGCTGTTCGATTGGGTTAAAGTCCGTTCGAACGTCCCGTTCGATCGGCCGGCTGGCTCGATCGGCTGGTTCTTTCAAGTGGATTGTTTCTTCCTTTGATGTGAAGGATGTGTTTGTGTATGATGGTTTGTATTTTTGAAGTTTTTGCAGCATTACCTTTCCAGTTGGCCGATCGAACGGGCTGTTCGATCGGTTAGCCCAACCGATCGGTTAGCAGCTGAGGTTTGGCAAAGTGTCACTCGATCGGGTGGCATGCTCGATCGGGTGACATTCCAATGTTTCGAAAAGGTTAAGTGTTGAAGTATAGTATCTCATGATTCGATGAGTAATGTTTACAATCGAGTGGCTCGATCGATCGAACAGAACTCACTCAATACTACACCTTGTGAGTTTGTGGGCCTAAGTGCTAGTCGATCGATTAGCCTAGTCGATCGGCTGGCTTAGTCGTTCGGTTGGGCTGTTCGATCGAACAGCCTAGCCGTTCGGCCAGCTTCTCGATTCGGTTAACCTATCACTTAACACTTGGTTATTTCCCGTTACTTGGTGATGTTTTAGAGATAGTTTGATTACGAGTTGAACCATAGAACCTCAGCCTTTACTCGACTCACTGATTCGGCTGGAATCACCCAAGTCCGGTCAGTGGGCGTTTCAGGACCTAAGTCTAACGTTTAACCCGGAATCGGTAAATCTCTTGATAGGACCCGAAATGTTAAGATCTTTTGGTAGATTTTAGGTTATTCATGTGGAAATCGGTTAGATCTAAGCTATTCATGGTGGAATGATGTCAAAACTTAGTGTTCTTGAAGAACACATGATGACATCACCCAAGAACACCTAGATCTTGGTGATTTCATGGATGAAATCCAAGTTTTTGAAAGATAGAAAGATGTAGAATCGATTAATGAACAAAAACGTACAAGGATTAGAGCGAAATACTTACCGGTTTGAGAGAAATCTGAGATTTGGTGAGAAGAAGAGGCTGGTCGGTCAGAGCTTTTCCAAAAGTGGAAAGCTTGACAAGGACAGCCCTATTTATAGGCTTCCAAAAGTGGAAAGGGTTGGCTGATCGAACAGCATCCCTGATCGAGCGGCTGCCCGATCGAACAGCCTGTTCGATCGGCTAGCCTGTTCGATCAGGTTGCCCTGTTCGATCGGCTTGCCTGGTTTTGAGTGTTTCGCGACGATTTTTGATATTTCGAGTTCGATAGTTGAGGAGTAGAGTAGGATAGAGTTTCTATTCAAATTACTTTCAGTCCCAACTACTATATCTAACATACAAGCATCCTTACAACCTATTTTCAAAGTCGGTTTCGATTGAGTTTGATTATCCTTCGATTCTTGATTGATTTGATTGATTCACCACACCTTTAACATAAAGTAAGCATGCACAAGTAACACGTAAGGCACACACACACGTATAAAAGCATTAAAATTATCCACACTTGAGTTCGATGATTGCTTTGATTAGCTTGATTATTGATTGACTAGCTTTATTGCATTGTTACTTCCTATCATTCACAGTCGGTCGTTGATTCACAGTTCGATTATCGGCCGATTAGTTTGATTATACAACACTTACTCCAAATAATATGAAAATCAAAATGAAACTAAAATGAAATTAATCTTTATTGATCTTTAATTCCAATAACAGTCAACTCTTGACTTTGACTTTGACTTTGGGAAAACACGGGGTGTTACAGTCTCCCCTCCTTTTAGGGAATTTCGTCCCGAAATTAGGCCGAGAACCGTACATCGCCGTGTGCTTTTACCGGTTTGATGCTTCAGATCTATCTGAACAACTGCGGGTACTTGGCCTTCATGTCACTTTCGAGTTCCCAAGTGAACTCCGCGCCTCGTTTGCCTTCCCATCGTACTTTTACAATAGGAATGCGAGAGCGTCTGAGTTGCTTGGTCTGTCGGTCCATGATTTCGACAGGCTTTTCCACGAAGTGTAGCGTCTCATTGACCTGAAGATCGTCGAGTGGTATTATCGCGTCGTGGTCGGCTACGCATTTTCGAAGGTTTGAAATATGGAAAGTCGGGTGGACATTGCTGAGTTCCTCCGGTAATTCGAGTTTGTAGGCAACTTTACCGATCCTTTCCAGAATCTTAAAAGGTCCAACAAATCGAGGCGCAAGTTTCCCTCTTTTGCCGAATCGGACTACTCCCTTCCAAGGTGATACCTTTAGGAGTACGTAGTCGCCAACTGCAAATTCGCGGGGCTTGCGTCGTTTATCGGCGTACATCTTTTGTCTGTCCCGGGCCTTCACCAAGTTTTCCCTTATCTGGTGGATCTTGTCAGTCGTTTCTTGCAGAATCTCGGGCCCAGTCAATTGTGAATGACCGACCTCGTGCCATACAATAGGCGAGCGACATCTCCTACCATACAAGGCTTCGAAAGGTGCCATTTCGATGCTGGAGTGATAGCTATTATTGTACGAAAATTCGACCAACGGTAGGTGTTTGCTCCAACTACCACCAAAATCGATAACACACGCACGGAGCATGTCTTCAATAGTACGAATCGTTCTTTCAGTCTGCCCGTCGGTTTGCGGGTGGAATGCGGTACTCAAATTCAGCGTCGTACCAAGAGCTGCTTGAAAAGTTCCCCACAATCTCGATGTAAACCGAGCATCGCGATCAGAAATGATGTCTCGAGGCGTACCATGATTCTTAATGATCTCGTCGGTGTAGATTTGGGCTAACTTGGCCACCTTATAGTCTTCTCGTATTGGCAGAAAGTGGGCTGATTTGGTTAGACGGTCGACTATAACCCAAATACTGTCGTGACCTGATGGCGTGGTCGGAAGCTTAGTTATGAAATCCATAGCTATGCTTTCCCACTTCCATACGGGTATCGGCGGTTGTTCGAGTAAGCCTGAAGGTCTTTGGTGTTCAGCCTTGACTCTTGCACAAGTTAAACAGCTACCAACATATAGAGCAATATCCCTTTTCATCCCAGGCCACCAGTACTTGTAGCGAAGGTCTTGGTACATTTTGTCCGCACCGGGATGAATGGAATATCGGGATTTGTGGGCTTCGTTCATGATGATCTTTCGCAAATCTGTCCTCCTCGGAACCCAGATTCGGTCCAAATAATAGAATATCCCGTTGGCTTTGCTCACGAGCTGAGTTCCATCGTGATAGATTCGTTCTTTCTTCAACGTACGCTCGTTAAAGCAAGCGTGTTGTGCTTCGCGGATGAGAGCTTCGAGGTTATACTGAGCCTGGATGTTTCGAACACCTATCACGTAATTCTTTCTGCTGAGGGCGTCTGCAACTACATTCGCCTTGCCTGGGTGATAACGGATCTCACAGTCGTAATCGTTGAGAAGTTCTACCCATCGGCGTTGACGCATATTGAGTTCTCTCTGGTTAAAGATATGTTGTAGGCTCTTGTGATCGGTGAAGATCGTACACCTTGTACCATACAGGTAGTGTCGCCAAATCTTTAAGGCAAAGACAACTGCGCCTAGCTCAAGGTCATGGGTTGTATAGTTCTTCTCGTGGATTTTGAGCTGTCGAGATGCGTAAGCTATAACCTTGTCTCGTTGCATGAGAACACAGCCAAGTCCAAGGTTTGAAGCATCACAATAGACAACGAAGTCATCGCTTCCGTCCGGCAGTGTAAGAACTGGTGCATGGCACAGCATGTGTTTGAGGGTTTGGAAAGCAGTCTCCTGCGCGGTTCCCCACACAAAAGGCTTGTCTTTATGAGTAAGGGAGGTAAGCGGTACAGCAATCTTTGAGAATCCTTCGATGAATCGCCGGTAGTAACCGGCTAACCCGAGAAAAGAGCGAACTTCTGACGGATTCTTTGGCGTAACCCATCCCTTGACTGCCTCAATCTTTGCAGGATCAACGTGTATACCCCGACTATTCACAATGTGACCCAGAAATTGAACCTCCTCCAACCAGAACTCACACTTGGAGAATTTGGCGTAGAGTTGGTTTCCCTGAAGCAACTCGAGAACCAATCGCAAATGCTGCGCATGTTCGACCCTCGATCTGGAATAAATCAGGACATCGTCGATAAATACAATGACGAAACGGTCTAAGAACGGTTTACACACGCGATTCATCAGATCCATGAAGACCGCGGGTGCGTTGGTCAAACCAAAAGGCATGACAACAAATTCGTAGTGGCCGTATCGGGTTCGAAAAGCGGTTTTGGGTATGTCTTCCTCTTGAATCCGTAACTGATGGTAGCCTGAACGTAGATCAATCTTGGAGAAACACTGAGCACCTTGTAGTTGGTCAAACAGATCATCGATTCTTGGTAAGGGGTATCGGTTCTTGATGGTCAGCTTGTTCAATTCCCGGTAATCGATGCACATTCGGAACGACCCGTCCTTCTTTTTGACGAAAAGGACTGGTGCGCCCCATGGAGAAGTGCTCGGGCGAATGAAGCCTTTTTCAAGTAACTCTTGGAGTTGGTTTGAGAGTTCTCGCATCTCAGATGGAGCGAGTCGATACGGAGCTTTGGCCACTGGGTTGGCTCCTGGAATAAGGTCGATTCGAAAGTCGATATCACGACTTGGAGGTAATCCAGGAAGATCATCAGGGAACACCTGAGGAAATTCTCGGACAACGGGAACATCCTTGACTTCAACTTTCCTTTTCTTGTCCGTCTCTGCTACAACAATGTTGGCCAAGAAGGCTCGATATTCCCTGCGGAGATATTTGCGAGCTTGAAGACATGACATGAGCTTGAGATCTTTCGCAGTAGTTTCACCATAAACACATAGAATATCACCACTAGCTAGCACAAAACGAATCATCTTATCGGAACACACAACTTCAGCATGGTTTTCACGAAGAAAGTCCATGCCTACTATGACATCGAAACTTCCGAGCTGCATTGGAATGAGATTAATCGGGAATATATGATTGTTGAGCTCGAGAGTACAATCACGGAGCACAGAATTGACAGCAATGGTTCTTCCGGTAGCGACTTCTACTTCGAAGGGTGACGAAAGATAAGAGCGCTTACGTCTAAGAAGTTTCTCAAACTCAAATGACACAAAGCAGTTATCGGCTCCAGTATCAAACAAACATGATGCATATATACCATTCACGAGGAACGTACCATTGACCACGTTGTTGTCAGCTTGAGCCTGGCGTGCGTTGATGTTGAAAGTTCTGGCGTGAGCGGCTTGTTGTTGAGGCTGCTGTTGTTGTTGCTGGGGTTGTTGGGCTTCTTGTTTCACCACTCTGTTCGGGCATCGGTTTGCGAAGTGATTAGGGTCACCACATGCAAAGCAGGTCCGAACATTGTTTGCCGGGGCCTGTGCAGCTTGAGGAGCTTGAGGAGCAGGTAGCAGGGCTTGGTTAACAGCGGCTTGAGCTTGCGTTTGACGAGGACCATAGCGGCAATTTGCAGTGAAATGCCCGTAAACGTTGCAGTGGGCACAGTAACGGCAGGCCACACCCACCGGGCGATGATAAGAACATGTAGCACAGAGTGGGTGGGGGCCGGTGTACGCACGCTTAGCCGGCGGCGCATTGATCACTGGCGCAGTGCGCTGTGGTTGTTGCTGTTGTGGCGGTACTGACTGAAGAGGAGCAGCATTGGTTGCGGCGGCGCAACTCTTGTTCTTCTTTCTTCTTCTCGAGGACTTGGAGGCTTGAGCAGTAGGGTTGTCGGTTGATGCGGCAGTAACTTGATGCAACGACTTGGATGGCTTATCCCAGACACCAGCCTTAACTCGCTTGTCGTTAATCTCGGCAGCGAGTAGGTAGGTTTCCTCGATTGATGCGGGTTTGGCGGCGAACACGAAATCTGCAACACAATCCGGAAGAGCACGGATGTATTTCTTGATGGTCATCTCGGGAGTCTTGACCTGGTCTGGACAGATAATGCTCAGTTGTTTGAAACGGGCGGTGAGACCAGCGTTGTCGCCTTCCTTCTGCTTGATGGTCCAGAACTCATCCTCCAACTTTTGGCGTTCGTGGGGATGACAGAACTCGTCCAGCATGATAGCCTTCAGTTCCTCCCACGTCAGCTCGTAGGCAGCGTCGTTCCCGCGCTTATTCCTTTCGGCTGTCCACCAGTCCAATGCCCGCGACTGGAAGACACCGGTAGCATTGAGAGTTCGAAGATGATCCGGGCATCCGCTTTGACGAAGGGTAACTTCCACAGAGTCAAACCAGTGAAATAAGCCTGTAGGGCCTTCTTCACCGGTGAACTCCTTCGGTCCACACGCCTTAAATTGCTTGAAACTGAACGGAGCTTTGCTGGATTCAGTGAGGGTTCGGGATTCTTCCGACGACTTGCTGGTGTTTTCGTACACCTCACTGACAGCTTTCGCTACAGACCTTGAGATGAGCTTGGCGAGACGTCGGTCTCTCTTTTCCTGACGGGAAAGGTTTTGGCGAGTTCTTGATGATGACGACATGGTCTGCAATAGACATCGCCATAGGGCTCAACACAACGAATTCGAATCTCGCACGTCTTAGTTTACTAAAGCTTAGAATCACGTCGCATCTCACGTCACGTAACACATATAAACACATAAGTTCACAATCATAGAGGCACATAAGCACAGAAGCAATTAGAGCACATAAGCAATTAAGCAAATAGAGCACTTAATTTCCTAAACACGTACGAAATTTTATCACAGAGGCTGTCAGAAAACAGAAACCTATAGCCACAAGTCGAGTGTCGTTCGTTTTGCATATCGGATAGCATCACACTGTATCGTTTAACTTAGTCGTTTAGCGTAGCATAGCACACTGGTTTCGTTTAGATCACATCAACAGGGATTTGAATCGGGATAGGATAGCAACAAAGGTCACGCAGATTGATAACTAATGGAGCAATCAACGAATCTTAAAACACGTAAACAGGTAAATCATATAAAATCAACAAAGCAACACTCAAAATCGGAAAATGGATTGTCTGCGGCTACTAGACTTTGACTAACCATGGCAATTTAACTATTCACAGTTGACTTGTCGTCACTTTCGACTCTAGGGGACATGTTTCTGCCTCGATTCTTGGGCATTATGCATGCGCATTCTAGGCCATACTCGTGAGTTCAGGTCATTGGAGTCCGTCAATTGCCTTGGCGAGATAAAATAAAGTTGGAATAACTGCCAAGGTTAGGGTTTCACCCCTAGCTCAGCAATTTCTTCCTTGTTTTAAGAAAAATTTAGAGGAAAGTTTTCATCAAATTACGGGTTTCAGCCCTGATTTGGTATAATTCTCCCCCGTTTGTTGATAGAAAATTGCACAAAATAATTGACAAAATTTGTAATTTAGGCAGGAATTCGCGGGTTTCACTCCTAATCCCGTCCAAACTACAAAATTTGGCTCGGAGTTCGGATGTAACGATAGAATAGAAGGAAATAACATAAAATAAGCACATAAACTTGGTCTCTTGGTTCCTGGCTATAGTCTAGGTCTCTAAGACAGCGATCCGGACTAGATCGTGTCTAACCTAATTCCCTATAGTTATGGCTCTGATACCAATCTGTCACACCCCAACCGATGGCGGAATCATCGGGGCGCGGCACTGAGCGAAACAGATTGTTCAGAAGTTTCCACAACAACTATCATACAATTCAGTTATATAACACGTCCCATACCGTGTCCCAAATAATAACAAGTTATCATAGAAATCAACTAAACAATATGGGAACTGTTCCGACAACTCAGATTCTTAATTATTACAGACCGAATTTAAATATTGTTTTAAGACTTCTAGACAGCTAACGGTAGATCTTACTGACTACAGGTGCCAGTACAAGATCTACAGATAATTATGGCCCTGGAGGAGGTATGTGGACACTGTCCTAAGGTCACAGGCTCCTAGAAGCTTATTATTGCCTCGCTTCCCTAGCACGCTAGTAGCTTAAACACCTGTCACATACGTTAAAATAAAAGTCAATACATATAATGTAAAGGTGAGTACACAAGTTTGATATAGCATATAAAGTTCGAAAAGTTTACGCATAACCAAGCACGTACACAAGGGCAAACGATGCATGTAAATTATCAACATGGGACCATCGATACCAACGACTTCGAGTTGACTGTCCGAGACAGTTCGCAATACATGATTACCACTGTAATCCATGCAAGTAATTGTCCTTAGCAACCCCCGTGTGAACGGGTGCTGAGTCCAAACTATAGTACTACGTTGCTAAAGCAGGCAGATAGCACTCCACGTGTAAACATAATAAACAGCAATCATTTAGACAAGTAATACATGCAAGTAGGTTAGCGTTCAAATAGTTTGTGTTGATGGTGAATTTGGTAGATTACGTATGTAACACCCAAAAGTGCTGAAAGCAAAAAGGGATCGAGTATACTCACAGTGGTTGGTTGTGGATTGAGAGGAGCACTGAGAATAGGTTAGCCTGGATGGTTCGATAACAATACAATGAGTAATGCGGGAAAAAGTAAGCAGTGGAAACTGGATCGGATAGACCATTCGATCGGACGGCTGTTCGATCGAGTGGGCTGTTCGATTGGGTTAAAGTCCGTTCGAACGTCCCGTTCGATCGGCCGGCTGGCTCGATCGGCTGGTTCTTTCAAGTGGATTGTTTCTTCCTTTGATGTGAAGGATGTGTTTGTGTATGATGGTTTGTATTTTTGAAGTTTTTGCAGCATTACCTTTCCAGTTGGCCGATCGAACGGGCTGTTCGATCGGTTAGCCCAACCGATCGGTTAGCAGCTGAGGTTTGGCAAAGTGTCACTCGATCGGGTGGCATGCTCGATCGGGTGACATTCCAATGTTTCGAAAAGGTTAAGTGTTGAAGTATAGTATCTCATGATTCGATGAGTAATGTTTACAATCGAGTGGCTCGATCGATCGAACAGAACTCACTCAATACTACACCTTGTGAGTTTGTGGGCCTAAGTGCTAGTCGATCGATTAGCCTAGTCGATCGGCTGGCTTAGTCGTTCGGTTGGGCTGTTCGATCGAACAGCCTAGCCGTTCGGCCAGCTTCTCGATTCGGTTAACCTATCACTTAACACTTGGTTATTTCCCGTTACTTGGTGATGTTTTAGAGATAGTTTGATTACGAGTTGAACCATAGAACCTCAGCCTTTACTCGACTCACTGATTCGGCTGGAATCACCCAAGTCCGGTCAGTGGGCGTTTCAGGACCTAAGTCTAACGTTTAACCCGGAATCGGTAAATCTCTTGATAGGACCCGAAATGTTAAGATCTTTTGGTAGATTTTAGGTTATTCATGTGGAAATCGGTTAGATCTAAGCTATTCATGGTGGAATGATGTCAAAACTTAGTGTTCTTGAAGAACACATGATGACATCACCCAAGAACACCTAGATCTTGGTGATTTCATGGATGAAATCCAAGTTTTTGAAAGATAGAAAGATGTAGAATCGATTAATGAACAAAAACGTACAAGGATTAGAGCGAAATACTTACCGGTTTGAGAGAAATCTGAGATTTGGTGAGAAGAAGAGGCTGGTCGGTCAGAGCTTTTCCAAAAGTGGAAAGCTTGACAAGGACAACCCTATTTATAGGCTTCCAAAAGTGGAAAGGGTTGGCTGATCGAACAGCATCCCTGATCGAGCGGCTGCCCGATCGAACAGCCTGTTCGATCGGCTAGCCTGTTCGATCAGGTTGCCCTGTTCGATCGGCTTGCCTGGTTTTGAGTGTTTCGCGACGGATTTTGATATTTCGAGTTCGATAGTTGAGGAGTAGAGTAGGATAGAGTTTCTATTCAAATTACTTTCAGTCCCAACTACTATATCTAACATACAAGCATCCTTACAACCTATTTTCAAAGTCGGTTTCGATTGAGTTTGATTATCCTTCGATTCTTGATTGATTTGATTGATTCACCACACCTTTAACATAAAGTAAGCATGCACAAGTAACACGTAAGGCACACACACACGTATAAAAGCATTAAAATTATCCACACTTGAGTTCGATGATTGCTTTGATTAGCTTGATTATTGATTGACTAGCTTTATTGCATTGTTACTTCCTATCATTCACAGTCGGTCGTTGATTCACAGTTCGATTATCGGCCGATTAGTTTGATTATACAACACTTACTCCAAATAATATGAAAATCAAAATGAAACTAAAATGAAATTAATCTTTATTGATCTTTAATTCCAATAACAGTCAACTCTTGACTTTGACTTTGACTTTGGGAAAACACGGGGTGTTACATATGAAACTAGCCGAGTTTGATGTTGTCTTAGGAATGGATTGGTTAATAGCCAACCATGCTCAAATCATTTGTGATAAGAACTCTATAGAAATTCAAGCACCTACGGGAGAGGTAATTAAGATTGCAGGAGATAAACCTCGGAGGCCACTGAAGTTCATATCAATAATGAAAGTTGCTAATTATGAACGGAAACAAGGAATAGTATATATGATTTCAGTAATCATTTGTACTAAAGGAAAAGAACTTAAGGAAATTCCTGTAGTCTCAGAATACCCAGATGTTTTTCCAGAAGATTTGCCTGGGTTACCACCAGATAGAGAGGTAGAATTTAGGATTCATCTAATTCCAGGAACTATACCGATAGCCAAGGCACCTTATCGATTAGCTCCTACCGAAATGCTAGAATTAAAGAAGCAATTAGATGAATTACTAAGCAAAAGATTTATACAACCTAGTTCATCCCCTTGGGGTGCACCAGTATTGTTTGTGAAAAAGAAAGATGGATCAATGAGAATGTATATTGATTATAGAGAATTGAATAAAGTTACAATTAAGAATCGATACCCATTACCTAGGATTGATGATCTCTTTGATCAATTACAGCTAAATATTTTTCTAAGATAGACTTGCGCTCCGGATATCATCAATTAAAGGTTCAAGAGGAAGACATACCTAAAACTGCATTTCGAACTAGGTATGGTCATTATGAGTTTACAGTCATGTCCTTTGGACTAACAAATGCCCCAGCTGCATTCATGGACATGATGAACAGGATTTGTAAACCATATTTGGATAAATTTGTGATCGTGTTCATTGACGATATACTCATTTATTCCAAAAGTCAAGTCGAGCATTGTCAGCACTTGCATGCACTCTTAACTTTGTTAAGAAAAGAAAAGTTGTATGCTAAATTCTCGAAGTGTGAATTTTGGCTACAAGAAGTGCAATTCTTAGGACACATGGTGAATCACGAAGGTATTCACGTTGATCCTGCTAAGATAGAAGCAATTACCAACTGGAAGGTTCCGCAAACTGCAATGGAAATTAGAAGTTTTATAGGTTTAGCTGGTTATTATAGACGGTTTATTAAGGATTTTTCCAAGATAGCTGTACCATTAACTAAGCTAACCTGTAAAGCCACTAAGTTCGAATGAGGACCAAAACAAGAAGAAGCCTTTAGAATTTTAAAACAGAAATTAACCAATGCACCAATCTTAGCTTTACCAGAAGGAACAGAAGATTTTGAAGTATATTGCGATGCTTCAAAACTAGGATACGGATGTGTGTTAATGCAACGCAAGAAGGTAATTACGTATGCCTCCAGACAATTGAAAAAGCACGAAGAAAACTATACAGCTCATGATTTAGAACTAGGAGCCATAGTTTTTGCCCTTAAAATTTGGAGACATTATCTGTATGGAAGTAAATTTACTATTTATACAGATCATAAAAGTTTAAGATATATATTTGGGCAAAAAGAGTTAAACATGAGGCAAAGAAGATGGATGGAGATTTTAAGTGATTACGACTGTGATATTCAATATCACGAAGGAAAGACAAACGTAGTAGCAGATGCTTTAAGTCGTAAGTATCATGAAAAGCAAAGGCGAGTTCGTGCCCTTAGAATAAATCTACAAATAGATTTAATGGAACAAGTGAAGGAAATCCAGAAAACAGCAATCAAGGACGATGCCGAAGGAATGAAAGGTTACCTAAAAGAATTGAAACAAGGAAATGATGGAATTTGGAAATTCCACAAAAACAGAATTTGGGTACCTAAACAGGGAAATTTAAGATCAAAGATTTTAGAGGAAGCTCATAAATCTAAGTATACCATACACCCAGGAGACAATAAGATGTATCAAGATTTAAGAAAGAATTTTTGGTGGATAGGAATGAAAAAGGATATAGCTGAATACGTGTCTAAGTGTTTAACCTGTTCACAAGTTAAAGCAGAACATCAGAAACCCTCAGGTCTACTACAACAGTTAGAAATGCCTGTATGGAAATGGGAACTCATAACAATGGACTTTGTTACTAAGTTACCCAAGACCAGGAAAGGTAATGATGCCATTTGGATAATCGTGGATCGATTAACCAAATCAGCTCATTTCCTACCAATAAAGGAAACCTTTAGCATGGAAAGGTTAGCCAAGTTGTACGTAGATGAAATAGTATCCTTACATGGAGTCCCGCTCTCCATTGTATCGGATAGAGATAGTCGTTTCACTTCCCGTTTCTGGACAAGTTTCCAAGAATCAATGGGAACCCGACTTAATCTAAGTACTGCATATCATCCACAGACCGATGGACAAAGTGAAAGGACGATCCAAACTTTAGAAGACATGCTCCGAGCATGTGTAATTGATTTTGGGGGTAATTGGGATAACCATTTACCATTAATTGAATTCTCCTATAACAAAAGTTATCATTCAAGTATCGAAGCCGCTCCATTCGAGGCACTATATGGACGCAAGTGCAGAACACCTGTATGTTGGGCAGAAATAGGAGAAAGTCAATTATCAGGTCCGGAAATTGTGCAAGAAACCACATATAAGATAACTCGAATCAAGGAACGATTGAAAACAGCCAGAGATCGCCAAAAGAGCTATGCAGACAATCGTCGCAAACCACTTGAATTCCAACTAGGAGACAAAGTACTGCTGAAAGTATCTCCTTGGAAAGGAGTTGTAAGATTCGGTAAGAAAGGAAAACTGAGTCCCAGATATGTTGGACCATTTCCAGTGATTCAACGAATCGGACCAGTCGCTTATCGTTTACAATTACCAGAGGCACTAGCTGGAGTACATGATGTATTTCATGTATCCAATCTTAAGAAATGTCTATCAGACTAATCTCTAGTAGTACCTCTTCAAGACATAGAGGTAAATGAAAAACTGAAATTCATAGAAAAACCTTTACAAATAGAAGACCGAAAGATCAAGTTTCTCAAACACAAGCGACTAGTACTGGTGAAAGTCAGATGGAATTCAAAGAGAGGACCGGAATATACTTGGGAACTGGAATCAGAAATGAAGCGCAAGTACCCTCATCTGTTTCAATGAATCTCGAGGACGAGATTTTTCCTAAGGTGTGGAGGATGTAACAACTATCATTAAAATTAGTAATTATAATAATAATTAGTCAATAAGGAAACCTTAATTGAGACACCCAAGTAATTCCGCACTAACCCTAAAATTTCCAGAATAATCGGAATCAGGATCAGGGCCCCTAAAACTCAGGGGGGGTTAAACCCTAATTGATATTTATCAATTTAAATTGCTGTCACAAGTAAAATTCAAATTTCTGTTGAGTCACCTAAGCTAGTCCCGAACTCAGCTAGTCTAAGGAAATAGACTGCACCCTTTACGGACCGTAAGGGTTATGGCTTACGGACCGTAAGCCTGACCACTCCCTTTACGGACCGTAAGGGATAACGTATACGGTCCGTAAGAGAGTCCAAAATTTCACTATAAATAGCCGACCTTGGCATTCGACTGTTGGTGTTAAAACGTCGATCAAATTCGTTCTGTACATCGATAGTAGGCTGTTATATCACAAATTAAACACACACTATTCACGAGGTGCTGCCGCGGAACAGGGTAATTACTCGATCACTATTACGATTCATTTTCCGAGATCAATATATCCAAAGAATGTTTAAGTGCTGCCCACATTAGGGTGATACTTTGTCGTTTGTCATTAATTCGATAAATGAGTTTAAGTATCGCACTTTGTCGTTCATTGTGAGAATTTGATCTCGTGAGTTATCGTAACTGCTGTATTGATCACTAACCCTGTTTTGTGTGCATTATTGTTGAAATTAGGTTAACGAAGCTAAAATCCTATTCTGTCCGTGTTAAATCTACAATGTGAGTTATTCTTCTTTTATAAACTCTTTTCTCGCAGTTTGTGAGTTCTTAACTGTTTTACAATACTCCAAATTATTTTCAGAATTATAACTTACAGTGATTAAGTTTATGTAATCACCAAATTACAGCCGGTATGTGGGGTATTGTGCACATTGCTTGATAATCTTCACCATTGGGGCAGCCATTGGGTGATATGACCATAATCACAGACACCATTGGACAGGTGGGGCAATGGGTCGAGTGGTAAAGTACTGTGGGTAATTGGTTGATATCAGAAACATTGTAAAAGATCTTAACACTGTGAATTATAACAAATGTGTCATTTTCTAGCAACTAGAATAATTCACTCAGTATTTCCCTGCTGACAAAATTTTTTTTTTAAACATGTTTCAGGTAATCTGCTGTAATTCAGGAAAAATGCAGGGGAAGCATTTCAAGCTTAAGATAGTGGCTCAATATAAAATAAAGAAATGTGTTTTATTTGTAAAATCTTGTTATTGTAAATTATCGGGGTTTCATCCCGAATTTGTGAAATAAAATAATCAGAAAAAGTTTTTAGCTTAAACGATCCTGTAAAGAAAATCTCCGCTGCTAAACTCACAATAAACAAAGTACAACAGGATTTCTGTCCCGCGGCTCCTGGAACGGGTCAAACCGGGCCGGGGGCCGTGACAAAAAACATAAAGCAACAACATGTTGCTAAGGCCATCCGTAGTCATAAAGCCCCTTTGTGGGCGTTATGCGACACGTGTCGTGCCACGTCATACAGGGGCTTTATGGGGCGTTATGTCACTTGAGTCCGTAGTCATAAAGCCCCTACCTCATCATTACTCAATTAATTAATTTTCAATTTTTTAATTAATTTCTAAACCTTTTAAATTAAAAACATTACATTAAATAAAAAACATTAAGTTTTTTAAAGTTATTTTACAAGTATTAAAACTGCCATATTTTTTAACTTTCAAAAACAGGGACCAAATGTATTAAGCAATTGTGTATTAAGCAAAAACTTTCAAAATCAATTGTGTATTAAGCAGAAACAACAGGGACTAAATGTGTATTAAGCAAAAACAGGGACCAAATGTGTATTAAGCAAAAACTTTCAATATCAAATACCTTCCGCCGCCTCCTGTCTTCTTCTCCAATTTTCCGGCGAGTTGGCATTCGATTTTCCGGCGACTTGGCATTCGATTTTCCTATGTCTTCTTCTCTCCTATGTCTTCTTCTCCGATTTGCAGGGACTAAGTTTGTATAAAACCAAAACTATTCAAGAACCATCACGCCGCGAAGATTATCGCGCTTCAAAAAAATTTTCGAGCATAGCGCCCTTGGGGGCGGTGTTTCCGGCGCTATAATGGCGCGATCTCCATTTTGGGCGGTATATCAAGCCCCACTACGTTCAACCTAATTGATAATATACAAACGAATATGGCAGCCACCAAATAACAATTTATTTATGTACATTGTACCAAAAAAAAGATTTAAGGCTTAGAACCTCGACATGGTTGCATGAAAGAATGCCACGCCCAATAACAAGCATCATTATCGCCATTATACATACCACTTACAATAACTTTAAGATGAGCAAGAAACCATCTTCATCGATCCCATACTTCCAACAACATGACCAACAAAGAGTTTACTAAGAAACTTTATCTACATTACAAATAAACCTTAGATGAACAAATACAAACAAATGCATCTGCAGTAAGTTTAAGCCTTCGATGAACACAAAAGGTCATCGTCATAGAAAGCAGGAACCACATACACGTCCATCAAAATACACATTCAACAACCATATCGCGGAAAACAGGCCAAAAGCATATAACCAACATCATTGGTGTAAACGCAACAAAAAGATACCAAAGGCCTAGATGTAAGAAAAAACAAATGCAAAACAAATAAGTATGAAAAAAAATACCAACGAAGTATGAAAAAAAAAAAATAGGGGAAATGGATTTTATCACCCTAAACTAATCAATTTTGGCCATTGGCACTCCCAACTTTCACTTTGGTTTCCACCACCCCCAACTTAATACTTTATGTGTCCTATCACCCCGTCGTTAACTAAACACTAACTTCGTTAGTAGTTTTGTTGACGTGTCATTTTTATCTGATGTGGTGTGATGATGTGTAAAAATATTTTATTTTTTTAAATATTTAAAAAGATAAAGCTCCACCACCACCTCACTCTTCCCCATTTTTCAAACCCTAACTCCAATCCTGCACTCCATCATCACAAACCACATCTGTCACTCACTTTGAACAACCCCGAACGACTCATGGTTTCGATTAGAGCCGAGAAAGAAACCGAATATCATCGAACTGTAACAGCAGCTCCGGTTGAACATGAACATGAGTCTCATTTGGGGTCTAAATTGGGTGAAGAAAATGAAGATTATGGTGTAGAAAATGAGAGGCAGCAAGAACAAGATTGGAAGAGTGACGAGGAGTTTAAGAAGTTTATGGGTATTCCGTTAATTGAGGCTGCAATTAAGCTCGAAAAGAAACGGACATATAGAAAGCTGAAAGAGTTTGACCGAGCACGAAGAAGTGATAACCTGTTCACTGGGTTGTTTAATCGGCTGGTTCGGAATAGATTGTCTCAAGAGAACCAGAGGTTGGAGAAAGTAGAGTGGAGTTTTTACGGCTCTTGATCTCAATACGGTAATTTGATTCATCTTGAACTCCATGGAGTATCATCGTGCCATCAGCGGAATCACTAGAGTATCATCGTGTCATCAGCGGAATCACCCGATCATATTCCAATTCAGGATGAAACCCAATAAATATAGAAAAACTCTCTTGTGAGAATCGAACCCAGGACCTAATGGTTTTTAGGCCTTATCTCGCATTCAAGATGTCACTAGGCTATAACACTTATCTCATCTTTAACTTTTCTAATATATTTCTATTAATTAACAAATTAACAAACTATAAATAAACAACATTTGTATGCATATAGGTGTGTACCTTATGCTTAGGGTTGTTTTAAAAAAGATTGATGTTTCATTTTTAACCCAAAGCTATTTATTTTTCTACTTATCACACAAAAAGTTTTCATCTCTTGCAATTCAACCTTACAACTTTTGTATTTTAATCTTTGGTCCTCACACTTTTCATATTCCGCTAATTTTTTGTTTTAAATTTTGCGAGTTAACACGGCGTCAAGTGTGTGTGGCTCAACGTTTTAACATTTCGTTTTATGCTTCGTACTAGATTTTGCGAGTTAACACGGCTCAACGTGCGTGTGTGGTTCAAGTTTTTACGTCGTCTATCTTTTCCCTGTTTGACAGATTCGTTACAACGTGCGGGGTCCTAAATCGACTTAATTATTATTTTCTATGTTTTACGTTGCAGTCTAATTTCTTTACATTAATACACCGTAACTTCAGTATTGATTGTCGCTCGTGGTGGTGTGGTATTGGTGCTATTCGGCACGGTTTTACCCCGCCGCATTACGAGAGGTGGTAAATCTAGTTATACTTATTTAATAACACCGCTAAATTTGTGAATTTTTTTGTTGTATGTTTGCTATTCACAAATTAAACTCGTTCTTCTTCTATTATAAAGAGTAAAATAGTTACAAAACAAAAATTAGATGGTATGCAAATCACCTTCGAAAACGTGAGTTTATAAGATTTTATCAAAAGTGAACTTAACAAGAATACTAAAAACTTATGATTGGCTTTGGACTCATGATCTTTTTTTCAAGAGGTCAATAGAAGGGCTTAACTAATTTTTATGGGGGCGATCAGGATTATTGTATAAAAGTAACGCTAATCACTTTTTTTCATGGGGCACAAAATATACTAAAAACATCTCGACAAAACAAATGAACTAAAAAGATTCCATGAACATAAGATGAAACGCATATGTTAAAACTTAAAGGATAAACCACGTGTTTGCAAATTGAATCATTGTATGTATTAAAATTGCATGTTGATAAATGAAAATAATTGATAGATGACTTTTTTGTAAGCTTTTTTGGTGGCTTCTACTCTCAACCAAAGACTTTTAAAAGTTGTAATTATGGACTTCTTTTTAAGTTCAAACCCTTACCTAACCATCATATATAATCGAGTTCTAGTTGTTCATTTTTTTTTTACTTTTATAAAGTAACTTTATATACATCTTTAAATAAATTAGTTAACTTCTTTCTAAATACATTACCAAATTTGAAATTCGTTTCAAATTTTAATTTAGTATTTAAAAAGAAAGAGAAAGAAAGAAAAGTGCGTGGAACTATGTCCAGAATTGGTTTCCAATCCTAATTTCAAATTTTGTTTTAGGCCTAAAAACATGTACTTTTGATCTAAAACCAAACATCAAACACCCCTAGCCAATAAGTTCTTAGAAGCCGTTTAAACGTCACATGTAGACTATGAACAACCACAAAAGAATATTAATGTGGAAGTATTAGCGTCCAAACATTTACTTATGTCTTATATAGTAAAGAAATATGCAAAATTATTTCATGCATCTAGTTTATTTTAATATATTGTCATAAATGTCTTTGAATATACAAACATAACTACTATTTACCAATTTAAATTATACGCAAAAATATTGTCGGATGTCTACTTTATGTATATCTACCGTATTAACTTTCTTCTCTTATAAAGTGGGTCAGGTCAATGCATTCCTAACTTAAGATCCACAATTTCTACGATACATGAACGCAATGTGGATGAATTTATTCAATAAGTTTGATTGCTCTATATGTCTCTCATACCAATTTGTACCAACTAGTATTATCATTTTCGTTTTGCGGTATGCACGTATAATGTATAAATGTGTGGACCATCGGGAGGGAGGGGGCAAAAGTGAAAGTGCACTAATTTTAACGTTCTTTTACTAATTTCGTGAAAATGTTAAAAGTTGAGGACGGTTAATCATGTATCATATGGTGGCGTTGATAGCCGAAAGACACAAGGGTACATGCACTAATTGGTCTTTGTTCCGATTGCTGAGTGTTATGTGCCTTATGTCTAAGGCTTGATGCAAAACTACTATCGAGCCAGGGGTCTCACTGGAAGCAGCCTCTCTATTCCTACGGGGTAGAGGTAAGACTATCTACATCTTACCCTCCCCAGACCCTACCAAATTTGTTTTGCTATTGGTGAGATTTACTGAGTATGATGATGATGATGTTATATTAAACCATGTAGTTTGAGTTTGATATGAAACCAAAATGATCAACTAGAGCCAACAAAACAAAATTAAAGCTTCCAATTTTATTACCAATTTTGAATAAAACCACACAACTTATTAGTGCTAGAGGTACAATATTATCACGTACCATTAGAATTTAACTTAAAGCTCTGAAGTAGCTTCTTTATCTAAGAACCATGTGAGATTTTCTTCAGGTGAAACCTTCTGCACTGGCAACGGGTAACCATACGAAGCATGTTTCCCCAATGCCACCTTCACTGCATCGGCTACATCTTCTCCGGTCACAACCATTGCAATCTCGGATGCGGAGTTGATCAAAGGGAAAGTGAAAGTGATCCTATTAGAAGGCGGTTTTGGTGAGTCTTTAATGAAAGTAACCCATTTCTTCTTCTCAAAGCGTTCGAAATGCCAGCAAAAGAGTGATGCAACGTGGCCTTCTGGACCTATTCCGACTAACATCAGGTCGAATTTAGCAAAACCTGTAGTTGGTGATGTTTTTAGTGTATTGTTTGCTACCAAGTGTTTAAGCCGTTGCTCATATTCGTCCGCTGCTTCCTCGGGTGATAGTTTTTCTTTGATGGGGAAGATGTTAGATGCCGGTATTGGTACCTAACATCATATATGAATAATGAGTAACACTTTTGTAAACAAATATACATTGCCCTTAGGGAAAGACAAAACGACCCACTTGAGTACTCTTGAACTAGTAGTTAGACCGGATTTTAAATAAATTTATAACGTTTAAATATTTTTCTTTTTACAAATCATATTTACTAATTCAAGACTACATATTTTGTTTATTTAATGCTTTAGATTATGCTAACATTGTAAATCTATATCAAATTAATTATTTTGCTTAAAATAGTTATACGTACATATTTTTTATTTTTAGATTATTCGTAACGTCATCAGATCTTTTAAAAAACGGTTCGACTAGGCCTGTAGATCGGTATGGTGGGTATTATAATGACTGGTTCTGTTATGAAAACATTTCCGGTAAGGCTAAAGTTATTTATGTTACTAAGTTATTTAAAAATTATAAGTTTTCAAATTTCATGAATTTGTCAAATTGTAGCATATGACTAGGAATCTAGTAGGCGTGTTTGGACTGTTTTGTGGCTAAAACAGACTATTCAACAACATCTATGAATTCATAAATTGGGAGTTGAATTTCATTAAAAACAACTTCAAATATTGTAATTTCACAAATTATGATGATATGTCATAATTCTAAACACAATCTAGCGATTTTAACATCTTCTACGGTTTAAAATATGAGCAATCGCGTAAATGAAATTAGAAGGTTATCTGGTATTTAAGTGTAAAAATCGTTTTTTTTTTTTTTTTAAACAATCGCGTAAAAACAAACTAAAATTACCTTACTGAGAAATCCCTCGTAAGCGAGTTTGTAATTAGAATCCGGATGATCAAGAGGAACAACTCGTTCATCAAGAAAGAAAATCAACCATTTCGACCAATCGATAGAATTAGCATACGGAGGCTCAGTTAATTTCCTGAAAAAAAATAAAACTCCAATTCATTACACAACATCAACAATAATCACAATATTCCTATGTTCATCCAACAACTAAAGATAGTTACCTGAGAGTATCGATTAGAGAACCGCCGGAGAGCACGACAGAGAAAGAACCGTTGGCCGCGATGTATTTAGCGGAGAGATGGAAGATATAGATTGCAAGAGCCACGGCTACTTGTTCCTCCGATTCGAATTTCTGAACAGTTGGTAACGCCATTTTGTATAAATCAACCGATGTGGAGTTGAGTTGACAACTTTGACATCCATCTACCCTTATTTATAGCAAGAGAATTACATTTGACTAATTGTTTTTATTTTTTATTATTTTTTTGATCGGCTTTATTTTTTATTATTATTTTAATCAATTAATAAATGGACACTCTTGCCTAGAAGTGCTCATAAACTCTTCAAACCAAAGAAATTTAGCCGGTTTGACCAGTTTTAAATGTATGTGTTAATGTTTACACTAAACCATTCAAATATTACTGTTTTTCTATGAATAAACTAGAGGGAGGGGCAATCTTGACTCAAAGCCTTCTATATGGGTCAATTTGGGTTGCTTTTAAAATTATATGGGTTGATTTGAGTAAGATATTTTAACTAATTGGGTTATAATGGGTCACTTAAAATTCTATCATGTTATTTTCGGATCAAAGCGGGTCGATAACATTAAAGAAATGGGTCGATGTGGGTTAGTGTCTTAAAGAAACGGGGTCGGTTCGGGTCGGGTTTCGTATCGTTTCGACGCAAACCGTTTCGACCCGTACAGTTTCGACCCGTACCGTTTCGACCAGTACCGTTTCGACACGAACCGTTTCAACCCGTACCGTTTCGATCCGTACCGTTTCTACCCGTACCGTTTCGACCAGTACCGTTTCGAATCGAACCGTTTCGACCAGTACCGTTTCGACCCGTACCGTTTCGACCAGTACCGTTTCGACCAGAAACGTTTCGAATCGAACCGTTTCAACCCGTACCATTTCGACCAGTACCGTTTCGAATCGAACCGTTTCGACCCGTACCGTTTCGACCAGTACCGTTTCGACCCGTACCGTTTCGAATCGAACCGTTTCAACGCGAACCGTTTCGGCCAATACCGTTTCGACTCGTACCGTTTCGGCCAATACCGTTTCGACGCGATTTCGACCCGTACCGTTTCGACGCGAACTGTTTCTACGCGAACCGTTTCGACGCGAACCGTTTCGACCCGTTCCGTTTTGACCAGTACCGTTTCGAATCGAACCCGTTCTAATAAATCAACTACAGAAAAACGAATTCTCAATTCTAATTCCCAAACCAGACGTCTATACCATATAACTGATCATAGAAGCTTATAAATTGCCACCTTGTCATCGTATTTAAAACAAATGGCCACTGATAACAAACTATTACCAGGGCTAACAATAGCTAGGTCTAACCTAATCTAACAATTACTAAAAAAAAGAAAAAAAAAACATTATTCGACAAAGTAGAGATGGTGATGCATTACGGCTGTGTTTTTTTGGACAAAGTAGGTACATTATTCGAAGGTTACCAATCCGGACCTGTTTTAACCCGACAAAATTGCCCTTTGATGTACAATCATTTAAAAAAAAACATTTCTTAGCTAACTCGACCCGAAGCCCGTTCTGACCCGAACCGTTTCGATTAGTACTGTTTCGATGGGAACTATTTCGACCAGTACTGTTTCTACCCGTACCGTTTCGAATCGAACCGTTTCGACGCGAACCGTTTCGACGTGAACCGTTTCGACCAGTACCTTTTCGACCCGTACCGTTTCGATTAGTACCGTTTCGACCAGTACCGATGCGGCTAATACTACATTTAAACAGTTATAAAGTCGGTTGTTAGTTGCATGATGCAAGTTACTTTGCGTCAAAAGAACCAATTCTTTTATCTGCGTCCAACATACTCAGATTGTGTAGAAGTCAAACTAAGCTTAAGGTATCTGATTAAAATTTAAACAAGCAAGGAAGATATAGCTTCATAAGTGACCAACTTGAAAGGCTTTGGGAATTTTAACACGACAAAATTGCCCCTTAATATACAATCATTTAAAGAAAACATTTTTTTAACCAACCCGACCCGACCCGAAACCCGTTCTGACCCGAAACCCGTTCCGCCCGAACCCGTTTCGACCCGAACCCGTTTCGACCCGAACCAAAACAACCCTATTTTTAATTGACTCGTTTTGACCCGACCCGTTTTGACCCATGACCCGACCCAACCCGACTCGTTTACCAGGTCTAGAATAAACCTCTCTATTATTACTGTTTTTTCTATGAATAAACCTCTCTATTATAGTT
The DNA here is from genome assembly GCF_002127325.2 of Helianthus annuus. Lineage (NCBI taxonomy): Eukaryota > Viridiplantae > Streptophyta > Magnoliopsida > Asterales > Asteraceae > Helianthus > Helianthus annuus. Next base: position 15,584,267 of record NC_035435.2, read on the forward strand.
TTTACTTTTTACCTTCCAACTTTTAATGGAAGGTGATTTTTAAGTTTTTATAAAAATAGTTAAACAAAATTAATTATATGTGATTTGGTTTTTCTTATATTTTAATTTAAAACAACAAATTATACTTGATACTAAATTCAAAGTCTAATAAATTCTATAAAATCATAGCTATACTTGATACTAAATTCAAAGTTTAATAAATCCTATAAAATCATAGTTCCACATATTGCATATAATTTGTACAGATTATAAATAATTCAGGTTTAATTAAACAATAAAACTATGTGCAATTTATTTTAATAATGAATAAAAAATTTCAAATACAACTTGATAACTCATATTTGAACAACACTTTTTTTGTTTCTTTTTATCAACAAATGGTTCTAAAGTTGGATGGGACACATCCTCGGTTGTCCTCATACGAACCAAACCAAAACCTTTTTGGTCATCAATATGTTTTCTTATTGGAAAGAGTGGATCAACCGGTTACCTTGGCCGCCTCTAGACGTACCCGTTCAGATTTGAATCCGTCGGCTCGCAATGCGGTACCTCCCGCTCGGTCTGGCCTAAGCCCCGTGCAGAAACCCTACTGGCCCGGGATCAAACCCGTGACCTGTGGGTAAACCTTCACCTCTTACCAGCTGAGCTGGTAGTCATTGGCGGTCATCAATATGTGGTGTCAGCTTCGTCCCTCCATGCTGCATTGTGCTTATACATACATACATATATATTATATGTAAATAGATATGTATACATAGATAAACTTTTTTCAGTTGGGTCACTGATCTTAAATGTTCCAATTTCATAAAATCAGAAATACAATTTTTTGAGTCGTCAATTCGAATTGGATAAGGTTGGTCACATAATAAAATATAATATAATAATAAAAAAACATAGTCATTAGTATTTGAAAAACAAATAGTATAAATACGATGGTTATTACAAAATAAAAAACAGATTACGTATAGATATTCGACCTCTAAGCAATAGGCTTTTCTAATTTCTTCATTTTGACTAGGGTGATAAATGAAAATGATTTCCTTTTAGGATCCTATTATAGATCATTTAAATATATTTTTGAGGATTTATTACTTGAAGATGATGATGATTCAAGGTTTGATGGTTTCTCTTTTGAAATCTCAATATTCATAATACCTAAAAATCAAATTCAAGTTTCAACAAATTAACAATGCTAATTGTTTAATTAAGTTTCACATAATCATTCAAGTTTCAACAAATTCATAGAAATATAGAATCAAAGATATAGATAAGTAAAAGTCTAAAATAAAATTTGGAAGTTTACCTCCCAAGAAATCTGAGTAGGTGTGTAGAGCAATGGATAAAGGTGGGTCATGAGCGGCGATGGTGGTTAATGTACTATCAATTATACATATTTTTCATGCATAATTACCCCGAATTATATGGTACCTTTTGAAACTTTATCATTAGATACACTACCTCAATCGTTCATGTTTGATACATGTAGGTTTTCAGACACTCTGGATGAAAAGAAGTGAAAAATGACCAAAAACAGAAGAAACCAGCAAAGACACAGATACCCACGCTTGTGCCAGGCTATAGACACGACTGTGCATCTCCAGAAGTTAAGAAGTCAACCCAAGATAGCAAAAAAGTCAAACGATGTGCCAAAGCACAACCATGCATACTTAGACACAGATACCCACGCTTGTGCCAGGCCACAGGTTAAGCCTGTACGACCTAATCACTGTTTATTAACTTAATTATGTGCATTTAGACTTAATTATGTGTTAATTGAGTCCATAAAATCTAGCAAAAGGGAATTGCATGAATATTTGCATTAGTATAATCGGTATCACATCGTCGCGTTACGATGAAACTAGTTTTAATTAGCGTTGGTAGTTATCAGGTTAACGTTTTTGTGTCGAATTTGTTCCAATATGCCTGGAACATTAAATCGATGGAAATATTATGTGTTTGGTGCTAAAACTATATATAAACATAATATGGATATTATAGTATCGCATTTCCGGTTTTTAACGCGTAAAAGTTAATTTATTGTAAGTCCAGAGATCTTCACAAAATACCACAAACACAATCAAAGGTGCGGAAAACAATTGAAAGTGTCAAGTGTCACACTCCAACCGATGGCGGAATCATCGGGATGTGGCATGATGCGAGTCGGTTGCTCGAGAGAATCCATAACGACTAATTTAGTGACAATATTTAAAAGGTTCAATATCCCATACTATCAAACAAATATCTCAACAAAAGTCATAACAGATTCGAGTTTCTCAAACAACAAAACAACGTAACATAACAAAACTTGCATTTAGTTTAGGCGGGTTTCTAGACTTTCTAAACCATTTCCAGCAGATAAATCCATCAACCTGTCACATACGTTAAATAAAAGTCAATACAATAATGTAAAGGTGAGTACACAAGTTTGCATAAGTATAGTAATACAGCGTTTACGCATAACCAGCATGTAACACATAGATGGGTGAATCAAGTAAGCTATCGACAATGATACAAGCTAACCAACATGACTGCAATGTAGAGTATGCGCGACACATGTTCACCGTAGTGAGCACGTGAAGTAAGTAAACCTTAACAACCCCTGAATAAACAAGTACTGAGTCCAAACTATAGTACTATCGTTGCTAAGGGTGGTAGGGCAAGTAATCACTGTGTAAACATAGCAAACAACCATTCATCGAATCACGTATAACATGCAAGAGCGGTTAGCGTTTATAGAAGAGTTTAAGCGTTGTGCGCGTTGTGTTTTGATAGAGAACGTATGTAACACCCAAAATTGCGTTAAGCGAAAAAGGGTTCGAGTATACTCACAGTGCGTGCTTAGCAAGTAAACACGATCTGAAATGGATTGAAGGGAGCGCCGGATCAGCCTGCGTACGGGAACATAAGCATAAGTATTCCAAAGTGCTGAAATGGTTGAAATCGGAGTGTGGAATGGGACACAGAGGCTTCGTACGAAGCGAGTGTGTTCGTACGAAGTCATGCCTTCGTACGAAGGGGGGGGGGGGTTCGTACACGTGTTGCTTCCGTTGTCCAAAATCGAGTGTTCTTCGCGTCTTTCTTCGCGAAATCGAGTGTGCATCCCTCCAACCTTAAGCCGGAGAGGTCTTTTGAGCGTTCGAGTCACATGCTGGAACAATAGGCTAGGCTATACGAAGTTAGTGCCTTCGTACGAAGCCTGGCTTCGTAGAAACCAGTCTGTTTCGCGTATATGGCTATTTTTGGCGTTTAGAGCTGTGTTTTCGCCTGAAGCGGATGTATTTTCGAGTCCTTTTCATGACGGTTTCGACACCACTTCGTCCCACTATCCAGTGAACGAAATATATGTCGATTTCGGTCCGTTTTGTGTAAAAATCGATTCTAAATTAGTTTTTATTTGGAATAAACACTTGATGAGTGTGAGATCTTCAGATCTACATCTTGGGAAGCCAAAGCTAAGCCAAAATCACTCGTTCAAGTGTAAATCGATAGTAAAATAAGAAGTTTTGATGAAAAAGATGAAGGTTTTGTAAAAAGAATGAAGGTTTTTATAAAAATAAAGAAGTTTAGATGAAAAAGATGAAGTTTAGTTGAAAATAGAGAAGTTTGGATGAAATCGTAGTGAAACTTGTGGAAAATCGTAGTGGAAAAATGTTGTGAAACATGTAAAAATAGTAGATCTTACTTGGAAAATAGCGGGACAGCAATTCGGGAGCATTTTGAGTGAAATGGCAGCAAGTTAGAATGAGAGAAGTGAGCTGGGTATTTATAGATGAGAGCTGGAGGCCTTGTTCGAAGCTGGTGGCTTCGTACGAAGCTGCCTATTTCATACAAGTAGCCTTCATTTCGCATGTAGGATGCTCGTTTGGTGCGTTTTGTTGCGTTAATTAGTGTGAGTACCTAAAGTATTTTAACGAGATATTAAGTATCGTGTTGTGTTGCGTTTTATCGCATTAAATCGAGTTGTGAGAGTGAGCGTTTGAGCGTTTTAAGCGAATAACAAGCATATATAACACATAATTAACACAAATAATATAAATAAATCCGCGTTTCAACTTTGCATTGAGTTTGCGTTGCGATGAGCGTAATAAGTGTTTAAATGCGATAATTAAGCGATTTAAATTGCGTTTTAAAACATAGTTAACACGTAGGTTACCCAGGTTAATCATCGAATCTCAGAGTACAAACGTTTACAAGGAAAACAAGGGTAAAATAGGAACAACCAAAAGTTCGGGTTGTTACATCAAGAACTATTTGGTTAAATTGCACACGAGTATAAAACTCGTTTGGTACAACTATTCAATTTACGAAAAAGATAAGCAAGATCACCAACCCTAAAATGACCTAGGTACATCCTATTTATAACACATAGGGTGACCTATTACACAAACCGGGCCAAAGCCCAACCGCACACTATTATCTAGTATTTAGACAAGCCCAAAACATCTAATTAGTCCATAATACCAACCCACTACCAAGCTATACAAGACAAGCGTAAATTTACTAAACTATGCCCTTACAATATCCCGCTAGGTTTATACTGTCTTGGCAAACCAATCACTATTTACGTCTTGGTTTCTTTTACAGCTGTGCATCTGATATCTTGTTTCCAATATACGATCCAAACAGCTGCGTCTCAACTCAACCTCTGCTTCCGGACCACATCTTTAAATTTATCATTTGAGCAATTCCAGCAGTATACGCCTTAGCACATACTTCATACTGTGGATCACTCTGAATCTGAGATCTTCCAAGCAGATGGATATCAGTTTCTTCAAAATGCATCAGGTCACGAACATCAGCAATTCTGAATTCTTCATTTTCACAAACTATGACAACTTGACCCGAAACAAGATCATACATCCAAAACTTAAATTCATGCAGATTGTTATTAGGAAGGTATTTAAGTAAAAGAACTGTCTTTGCACTTTTCGTTGGAGGCCACATCACAGTCTTCAATGGCTTTTTGGTGGAAGGATCGATTACATCTTTATGCACTTTCACAAAAGATTTCTGCAGATTCATATCTTTGAAATTCAGCAATGCTCGTCTCTGTAGCTTGTTGTAGAAATTCCAACCTATCTTACAATTTGGATTCCTGCATTGGTCGTGATATGGAGCCTAACTCAACTCGCGAAGATCAACAGCAGTCCATGACTCAAATGAACTGGCAAAGTTATAATATTCAACATTTCCATTCTTTCTTGTCACCAAGAACATCTCTTTCTCATCATTATACGCCCAACTCTTGATTCCAGTTCGATTCCATATCTATCATATCGATCTCTTCCAGTAGTAATTACATATCTATCAGGAAAATCTTGAAATCCAAAATCTTTCTTGCTACCAACATTTCTCATAATAACTTCTTTCTGTTTTAATCTTTGATTTGCGATACGAGGAGGATCTTCAATATACTTATTAAGAGCTTTTTCATGTTCTTTGTCATGTTGCTCTTTTTCAGCTGCATTATACTCTTTCCTGGACTCAGCAAATTCCTTCCTAAAGTTTTCTTCCAATGTTTGCTTCAAATCCATCACTACAGCAGAAAGTGATCCTAGATTGGTTTCAAGATCTTGAATCTGCTGATTCTTATGTGTAATCTCTTACAACAAGCTAGCAATCTAAACATCCTTAATAATTTTATCTTCTTCAAGAACTGTAATTCTCTTCATCAGCACCCCAACATCAACATCACCAAACAAATTCTCACTATCAGGACTGCTAACAGGTTCCTGAACTTCCTCTTGATTATGTTTGTCTGCACCAGCATGATCTTTCACAGCTTGTTCCAATAAAGACGCTGCCTTAAGCACTTCAGCATCAGAAGGAGTATTGCTTGATACTTCTCCAGTTTTGGCAACAGGCATAAACATGGTAGCTTTTGGGTTGGTCAAAAAATCAATAAACACATCACTAACAGCTAGTATTGACAGGCTTAGATGTCGTAACCACTGGAATGTTCACTTCAGGTCTTACACTAGAAACTCTAGTCATTTCAAAGCTGACCCTAGGATCTCTTCGACTTCGTTTCCTAGGATGAAGATCAGTTGTAGGGTCTTCTTGCATCACATCAGGTTCAACAGATACTTGTTCAAATGTCTTCGTATGAGGAGGATTCACACTCAACACTTGGTCTTCATTAATTCTTTCTGCTACTAGGCTCTCTATTTCAATCTCTGTCTCACCTTCACCATCATTCTCATCAACCTCAGCATCAGCCATCAAGTTTTCTTCAAACACATTTTCAACATTTTCCTCTTCACTTTCAACCACAGTCAAATCAATATTCTCAATCGGCTCTTCGACTCTCGGTGGTGCATCTATAATCTCCACATCATGTTCTTCAGCCAAACTTGCATTTACTAGTGCTGGTACTGGTTCTACAATCTCAGGAAAAGCACCAAATCTTTCCAATGGTCTCTTGTTTTCGTACATCACCTGAACATCTTTTCTCACTTGCTCCAATAACCCAAAAACAATGTGGTTTATCATTGTAGTATCATAGATACTGACTATTTGTTGCAGCGATGGGTATTTAGCATCTAGAATCATTTGTAGAACATTAACCAGTACTTCTTGTTTATCGACTTCACATTCGCTATCATATCATCATTAATGCACTTGGAATAATTAAAACTCTAGTTTTCGACCAGAGCAACTACTCCCGAAGTCTGGTTGATTGTAAGAGAATCTATCCCACTTTTGTTTCCACAGATGCAGACCAGATGCACATGCGCTAAGGATCTCTAGTATGGATGAAGTAACTTCTTTGTTGTAGGAGGATAGGTACCCTCATAACTCATCCGTTCCAGAACTGGTTTTTTTTTTTTCGGGAAATTCCACAGGATCATCAGAAGCATCTCTAAATACCAAAACATCCCTAATTGTTTGTTCAGTAATAAGAACCTCCTTGTTCTGAATCACTGATCGACGTTCGTTTTGCATTTTGTTTGTTATGCAATAAGCGTTTATCTTAATATTGCCAATATCAATATAATATTTAACAAAGTTTGGATTTACCAATACTTCAAATACCCCATATTAACGTCATATTTAATAATTTAGTGCCTTCATATATTCATAACATGTGTCATACTAGTACAATACAGGCTCAAAATAACTGGGTGTCACAGTACCTGACGACCGGCCCCTACGCGTGCTCATCTCCCATCCACAGAACCAAACTCGTCAAGTCTAGGGTTTCCCAGTAGGATTTCGCTGTGCTTTGTTGTGTTTGATTTCTTTGCAACACTAAGGGATTTGTAGTGCTTTCTTCTTCTGCGAAGTGGTTTCTGGTAGGATTTCGCTGTAATTCCGGGTTAATTTCTGTCTTAATTTTGCGATTTAGTGTTTTTATTAGTTTATTTGCTAACAATTTTGATATTTATTCAGGTTTTAGCAATTTGGTTTTCTTTGACGTTAGGTTTTCTTTCTTCTTCGCCTGATCTGTGATTGGTATGTTTGAAAATTTTGTTGTATCCATTTTTATTTACCGTTGTATTCAGTTTGATTTACTTGATTATACCTATTGTTATTTACTTTTGTGTATACCTTAATTTTGGGGTTTATGGTTTTGTTTTCATCGCATTTAACCACCGCAATTAAGGTCCATGTGCTTAGTAAGATTCATGATATTTAATGAATTAATTAACTTTATTCTTTTCACATGCATCGAACATCATTGGTTGATGGATGAGGGGTTTTCCTTGGATTATTAATGTGTTGATGATGAGTCTTTTTTGCTCAGTTTGGTGATTTAATGCAAGCTCTGGAGTGCATTGACGATAAAAAAGGTATAATTTCTAAATATTTATGTTTATTTATAAAGTGTGAAGTGTGAGAAGTGGTTTTGTATGGGAATCATGTTATTTGTTTGGAACAAGCCTTTTTTAGTTCTTTGTCTTTGATACGAAATGGATATGGTGGCATTCTTTGGATTCAAAGGTCAATTGCTTTTGGTTTTTTGTTCTAATTTGTTGTTAAAAATGTTGCTTACCTAATCTTTCTTTAAGTTACCGGTATAACACTTTTGTTCTTTTGTTATAATCTATCTGATGTGGGAAATTTTAAGAAGAATAGGTGATATTAAATTTAAATGGTGTAGGTAACTAATATTTTTATTGGTATTCATTTTAGGCAAATGCAAATGTTTGTTTCTGGCCTAATGAACTTACTCATGAAGCTGGTGTATGAATATCGCCTTTCTTGAAGCCTCAGCCTTCAAAAAGGTGAGATTCTCTAATACAAATGTCTATACTTTTTACTGTCTTAAAAAATCTTTATTTACAATATTCATTTCGATTGAACTTCAATGCATCTCTTTCCAACGGTACGAGGTACACATGTCATGGACCATTTATACAGTTACAATATGCATGTGAGCTACTTTATTTTATGGTAGCACAACAATATGCTATTTAGATTTATCTTGCAAGAGAGGGGACACATGACATTGTTTCTAACAACTTAACTAGGTTTGGACGTTTAGATACACGTGATTGTTAGATTACATAAGGTCATTTGATTTAGATACACGTGATTGTTAGATTACATAAGGACATTTGATTAAATTAGTTCTTTGACTTTAAAAGTCAAACCATAATCTTCTCCTGCTGGAAACACTATCATGTTCTCTTTTCTAACTAGGTATGATTCCTTAGCAGGATTTCGGGGTGTGTTGAACCTGCCTTGCATTATCCCTGTAAGATCAATATTTCTTTTCACCTTTTGGGCTCAAAAGTCATTCCATTTGATATGCTTAACCTCAAAAGTCAATCTGCCTATCACCAATTTTCAAGCAATTTATAGAGGAATTTGTTGGATTTATATGTACGGGTTCGATAAGTCATTGCTGCTAACCGAGCTATGACCCGTAAGAGTTACACCTTGGGTAACGAACATTAAATCCATTTAACTCGATTAACTGGTGATCACGAGTGATTAACAGAACGAAATATATATAATTATCTAGAATAATTATATATCCACGAGAAACGGAATTTATTATTTATACTGGTTATAAATAATATAACGTTTAATTACTTATTTAATTAAACTTTGTTTTTCAGGCTTCGTACCACGTCTAGGCTTGAACTTATTATATTGAGCTTCGGGGCCTAAGAGATAATTAGAGTTATTAGTTAACCTAAATATATACATTACTTTATATATTTGATCTCTACTTATTTTCCTTTGGTGTGTGCTTCTGCCGAAAAAAAAAGAAGGGAATTTTACCCTTTTGTTATTTGTGAGACAATCACAATACAAAAGCCTGCCGCCACCTCTAAAAAGGTGTCATTCACCTAATTCCTTTTAGTGACGTCTAATAGTCAAGTCAAGATTGCCGCATTGCCGCGAGCTGTTACTCGCGCCATCTGTGTTCGTGTTCTAGCATCCGTTCATTGTACCTCGGTGTCTCACACGGTTATTATTAACCAAAAGGGTATAACTTTTCTCATCGGCAGATTAATTATTTCATGTATCGTATTTGCATGTTTGTTTGTAACCATGATCCTGTTCGGTTCACTTTTGGTGTTAATTATTTATATTTATTCCGCTGCGTATTTATTAATTATATATTTAGTTAACAAAATATGTCAAACCTGTTTTGATAAAAAGTAAAATTGACACCACTGATTCCCAACAGTGGTATCAGAGCCACACTTACAACATGCAAATCAGAACCGGTCCTTTTAACCGGTTATAGATCTCAAACATTAACTTGTTTAAAGATTCAGATCTAAATATTTCTTGGGCAAAAATTTATTTGGTCAAAAGTTTTATTTGTTTTATTTGACCAAAAGATTGCTCACTTCTATGTAATTGTGTTGAATATGTAAATCTGACCGACCTTGTACTTATATTTTTGTTATTGTTTTGTTTTATGGTTTTTGGCCCACTTTGTGGCTCAAAGTTGTAATAGATTAGGGTTTCAATTTTTGTTATAGTTTATATTATAATTTAAAGTTGAAGACCCGAAGACAAAACTGAAGACATTACAGGAGTCAAGGAGGTGCTAAAGACAACTAGATGCACTAGGTCCATCGTTGTGGTTGTTTGTTACCCCGTGACCCAGTTTGGTCTTGCTATTTGGCTCTAGCAAGAACAAACAAAATGGCCTAAAGATTTACATATTTATTTTTGCTATTATGGTTGCTTTTATCATATAAGTTGTTATATAACATACCAACCTAATACCAAACTTTTTTAAAAGGTGTTTTAAAATGTTCACAATCAATTATAACAAGTTCTAAATTGATTTTTACAACTTGTAAATATTTGTTATAAAATGAATTATTTATTTTAAAATAAATAATAACCATTAGAGTTTTTGAAATTTAACAAGTTTTTAACTTTCTAAAACTCATAACTTAATAGTTTTAAAACTATTAACTTTAAATGGTTATACAAGTCGCGACAAACTTAGTTTTAATAGGTTATTTAAAATTAAGTGTCCTAAGAGATGAAAGGGTTCATCAAGATGTCACAACTAAATATGTACTAAAATTGGCTCTTACGACCCTATTTGGTAAATATTAAATTAACCCATAATTAAAATCAATAGTCTATGCCATCCTATCACAAGCTACACTTGGAACGTAAAAGCGAACCATCAGTGTTTGGAGCCACAACACCACACTTAATGTCTAGCATATCCTTCCAAGGTGCAAGGGTTTCGTTGACACATCCGGCCCTTCCACACGTACCTCTTTTAGGACGACTATTACTTTTTCTTTTCTCACCACATGCTCCAGCTGTCTCGAAAGTAAAAAGTCGGCCTAGATGAGGCTAAACGTATCAATGCATAGACAAGAGTTGTCTTAGCGGCCTCATACTCGAGAGTTGTGCAATTCTCACAATTGATACTCGTTGTCAGTCTGCCTAGTCACTTACTAAAGTGCATGCCACAGCTGCCTTTACTACTGACATAGCCAGATTCTCATTCCTTGTTCTAATTACTGTAATGGGTCATTAATTAAATAAGGAAATATACATCGAAAATACTAATTAAAATCACTTTGCTTATGTAACAGATGTCTAATGAAAACAACTCCTTCGTCCTCAAGTCTATACTTGAAAAGGAAAAACTTAATAACACCAACTTTCTCGAATGGCACCACAATCTGAGAATAGTTCTCATTATGGCTAAAAAGCTATACATCTTAGATGGCCCAGTCCCTATCGAGCCTGAAAGTAACACTACTGCTGCTCGTAAGGCACTGAAAAAACATAACGAGGATGCCATTGAGGTAGCCTGCCTTATTCAAGCCACCATGTCTCCTGAACTTCAGAAGAACATGGAAGATAAAGATGCTTATGACATGATCCAGCAACTGAAAGGCATGTTTCAGAAACAAGCCCGACAGGGGCGATATGACACCATGAAGCAGCTCATAAGCTGTAAAATGCAAGAAGGGTCGTGTGTCAGTACTCATGTGCTTAAGATGAAAGGGTACATTGACCAAATGAACAAACTTGGTTATCCCCTGCAAGATGAAATGGCAGCGGACTTCATCTTGAACTCTCTCCCTAGCTCGTATGACCAGTTCATTATGAACTATAATATGAATGCTTGGGTGAAGACTGTGTCTGAGCTACATGGTATGCTCAAAACGGCCGAGATGAACATTCCACATAAAACCAACCAAGTTCTGATGGTCAAGTCTGGTGGTGTTAAGAAGCCCAACAACAAGAAAAGGGCTCATAACAACAAAGGCAAGAAAAGGGCTCATAACAGCAAAGGCAAGAAAATGGCTGTTGTTGCTGCCAAATCTGCCACCAACAACAAGCAGGTTGCTAAACCACACCCTCCCCAGGAGCGTCAGTGCTTTGAATGCAACCAAATGGGGCACTGGAAAAGGAACTGCCCGTAGTATCTAGCCAAGCTGAAGGCGAACAAGGCCAATAACGTTGGCACTTTTTCAGGTATTCTCATTTATGTTATTGAGCTTTTACTGTCTCTAGCAACACATGGGTATTTGATACCGGGTGTGGTTACCACATCACTAATGTTTTGCAGGAGCCTGAAAAGTGGTGGAAGCTGAAACAAGGCGACATGGAACTCATCGTTGGTGATGGGAAAAGAGTGCCCATTCTTGCAACCGGCACATTTCATTTTTCATGTCCTTCTGGGCTTGTAGTTAATTTAAACAATTGTTTGTTTGCACCTGGTATAACCAGAAACATTATTTCGGTTTCCCTTTTGTTTGAACAAGGTTTCAAGTACGTTTTTAATGGTATTTCTATTTCTGTCTACTTGAATGATGTCTTTTATTTTGAGGCTAAACCTCGAAACGGTATTTATGAGATTGATGTTCAAACATGTAATAACATATATCATCTTTCTAAGCATAACAAAGCTGGTATTAATGAAACCTTTCTATGTCATTGTAGACTTGGCCACATAAGTAAGGCACGCATAAAATGGCTCCAATCCGAGGGGATTCTTGAATCCACTGGACAGGACTCCTTTAATGATTGCGAATCTTGCTTAGCTGACAAACTCACAAAGCGTCCCTTCACTGGTGTTGGTGAACGGGCCAATGGTCTGCTACGACTCATTCACACTGATGGATGTGGCCCTTTCAGAACCATGACAAGAAACCATGAAAGATACTTCGTTACTTTCATCGACGATTATAGTCGATATGCTTATGTCTATCTTATGAAGCATACGCATAAAACTTTTGAAAAGTTCAAAGAGTTTCAAAACGAAGTAGAAAACCAACTTACTAGAAAGATAAAAATACTTCGATCAGATCAAGGTGGCGAATACCTCAGCTTAGAGTTCCTCAATCATCTCAAAGAGTGTGGAATAATTTCAGAACCCACTCCACCTGGCACACCCCAATTTAATGGCGTGAGCGAGAGGAGAAATCGAACCCTACTTAATATGGTTCGATCGATGATGTGTAGAACTAACTTGCCTCACTCCTTTTGGGGTCATACTCTTGTGACTGCCGCCCGCATTGTCAATCTGGCTCCAACTAAAAAGGTAAACAAAACCCCATATGAGATATGGCATGGGCGTAAACCCAATTTGGAATACATAAAAGTATGGGGATGTGATGCATACATCACAAGTGATGCTGATGATAAGCTCGATCCTCAAGGCAAAAAGGTTATTTTCGTCGGATACTATAAAAGAAGCGGATATTATTTCTACCATCCTGATGCAAATGTTATTTCCATCAAAAGGAAGGGTCACTTTCTCGAGGAAGAACTTCTTAATCGAGGAACTGGAAATAATGTGGTTGATCTTGAAGAAATTCGAGAACCAACAACAGCCGCTGATGAAGTCGGAACGTCTGAACAACAAGAAATTGTTGCTGATGAATCAGACATGAACACAGGCATTCGCAGAAGTAGCAGGACTCGTAAAGAACCTGACAGATACCTTTGGCATCTCGAAGGTGCTGAAGTCTTGGTAGTAGATGAGTCTAATGATGAACCTACTAACTACAAATCTGCTATCTCAGATTCTGAATATGCGAAATGGCTGGAAGCCATGAACGCTGAGATGCAATCTATGCGTGATAATCAAGTCTGGGACTTGGTTGAGCTACCCCCCGAATCTCGGGCAGTAGGGAGCAAATGGGTTTTCAAGAGAAAAACCGATATGCATGGAAATGTACACACCTTCAAAGCACGGCTAGTTGCGAAGGGTTTCACTCAAAGTCAGGGCATTGACTATGATGAAACCTTCTCGCCCGTTGCTATGATTAAATCGATCAGGATATTGCTTGCCATAGCCGCGTACTATGACTACGAGATATGGAAAATGGATGTCAAAACCGCTTTTCTTAATGGCCATCTCTCTGAAGATGTCTATATGGTTCAGCCAGACGGTTTTGTTGATCCAAAATATCCTAATAGGGTGTGCAAGCTGAATAAGTCCATTTATGGACTCAAGCAGGCGTCTCGTAGCTGGAATCTTCGTTTTGACCAAAAGATCAAAGAGTTTGGTTTTGTCAAAAATGAAGATGAGCCTTGTGTTTACAGAAAGCCTAGTGGGAGCACTATATCATTCCTCATCCTGTATGTGGATGATATACTGATCATTGGAAACAGCGTCCCTATGCTTAACGAAGTTAAACACTATTTGGGAACTTGTTTTGTAATGAAAGATCTTGGAGAAGCAACTTATATTCTAGGAATCAAGATCTATAGGGATGTAACACCTCGAATTTTTGCGTCCAATAATGTGTTAACACGTGTCATTTGATTACACGTGGCATTTATATTAAATAAAGGACAAATTTTGACAAACCTTGAAAGTATATAAATTCGAGGGTTATAAATGTCAACAAGGGTAAATATACTGTATAGTAACCCTAAATAATGCTTGAACCTTCAAACGAATAAATCATAGATCGTACAGAAGCGAAACGCGAAAGAAAGTGAGAGATTACAAGCTACAGGGGTTAACCGTGTCAACATGTTTAATTATACCTCTGAGTGACCCTTTGACGTTCCCAAGGCTTTGTAACGGTATTATACACTCACTAAAATATAATATATAAATTTCGCGAAGTTTCGTTATGAAACAAGAAAGTTACGATCGAATTCGTAGGAGAAGGGTTAAAAGCGTCAATAATGAAAGTTAAGGCTTTCTGAATAATTAATAAACTAACCGGGGACTTAACAACGCGGGTAAATAACACGAGGTCCCTAGTTGTAATTAACCGAGGGCCAAACCGCAAAGTTACCCCTTCAAACCCGAAAGGTCAGGTAGATCATTACGAAAGATTTCGTTATTAATTACCCGATTCTGTCATCATTGCAAAAGATTTAAAAGTTCTGAAAATATAACCAATCGCGGCCCGTGTGAGGTTTTGGCTTAAGTTAAGGCGGGCCGCGAGCCTCCTCTTTTACTCGCCTGATTTTTGAATCTCAGGCGGCCCGCGTAAAAGTAGCATGGATTCTCCATGCGGGCCGCGTGGGACGCCCAGATGCAGAAACTTTGTATCTTCTTGCCTTTTGAGCATTATGAACGATCAAACACCAATAAATGAGGCATGGGCACCCTATACTTGACCCATAGCTCTAAGGGACACATGCCCATCATCCATGATCAGCTGTAGGCTGTTGTGTGATGATCTTGAGTGCATTGTTTCACTATAAATAGGCTAGTTTGGTTCATAACATTCACACAACTCAAACACTCCTATCTGATCATTCTAAGAAGCTCTCTAGCATTCTCTTCTGCTCTCTAAGCAAGATACAACTTCTGTAAGTCGTTCACACCCATTTTGGTCATATATTTCCATAGTTTTAGCTTATAAACTCAACCGTCGTAACTAACGGTTGTCATAGCGATAAATCACAAATGGTCCAGTGAATTGTCGGATCAAAAGTAGTTTTGAGTTGGTATTTATGTGGGTAATAAACCCCTAAAAGGGTTCCCTCTGATCACCACTCTAACTATGTCAAATATCGAGTCAAACGCGCACTTAAAAAGTCAACAGAAAGTCATTTTGCCGTTTTCTACATAATCTGTAATGTATACGTTATGAAACCTGTTTTGATGTTCATAAAACATGATATTAAGCATATAAACTTGTTTGCGCTCGTTTGAATCGACCATTTGCTATATTGAACCGGTTCGGAGCCGAATGTCGCAAAAGTTTGACTTTTGCTTTGACTTCAGTTCTGACCCTTTTTAGTGAGGTATAGATATGCCTTAGGACTCTCTTAGGACCGGGTTACATAATGGTATAACCCTCTGTGACCGGTTCAAGAGTTATCCGAGTCTTTTGCGCATTTCCGTTAATCGCCTAAAAAGTTGACCGTAACGCCATTTTGAAAATAAAACGAGTATTTCGGACACGTGAACGGACCAGAACCTTGCTTATTAAATTATAAGCATGTCCTTAAAATTTCACGTCAATCCGAGGTCTAGAATGAGAGTTATGCTAAATAGCGCGGTTAAAATAAACTTTTGTAATAAAAGGCGCAATTAGCATAACACCTATCTAAACCAAGATTTCGTCACCAAAACTTTTACCCACTGTTATAAAATAATATTTTGGGAATTTTAGAGATTTTTAATAATTTTTACCTTGCTCATAACCTGCGGTTATGGCTACGGTTCGGTAAATACCGAATATGCCCTTTTTGGCCAAAACATGAGTTCTACAAGGTCTTTTGACCCGATTCCAGTTGCTACTGATTTTAAATAATAAATAAAGTATTTTAGACTTTATAAACTGTTTGGGAAACTCAGATTTCCTGTAGAACTCGAAAAGCCCTTTTAAAGTCTTTAAAATGACCGAAAAGCCCCTACGGGGCGTAATATTAACTTAAAACTCGTGACGGGCATCACGGAAGGTATCCTACTGATACCACAACCTCTTTAAGGCATATTGACTCAGGAAATAAGCGTAAGACTCTCATGGTTAACCGTTTCGCCTATTGCGCGCACGGTTCGGCTTATGAAACTAGTTTTCATAAATTAGCCGATACGGGTCAAATTATATTATTTGGACCCCAAAATCCAGAGTGTGAACCTTAGACCTATATAAAACAAGTCTCTGAACTTGTTGGGTCAGAATCACACTCCATTCACGGTTTTCGCCTTTTCGCGCGATTAAACCGTATTCACATATCGGAACCAACCGGTCTAGGCTACGGCCATTATAAAGACTCGTTAGGATTCTAAGAGGTTAATTAAAACCTTCGTTCCAGATTAGGAGCCCAGTAAAAGCTATCGGTGATTTAATCAAACTAAGGAATAATACTTGCAAAGGTAAATACTTTAACTTATTTCCCCTATATGGGCTTGGGTTACGGTATATTAATACCGCTTGATTGAGCATTATATTTTACCATCGCTTAGGTGGTTAATTAAATAATATGATCGGCTCATTTAAACAGTTTTGTTTCTTAAAAGCCTTTGGGGGGTTTAATGACCGTTGTCCCGGATATCCTTGGCATCATTTTACGAAATGGCCACGACCATCGGCATCCCGGTGTAGGCGTACACCCGGTATATATTGTCGACATTAAATTAAAAGACGTAGCCGTTGGTTTTTATACTACGATTTTACGCAATGTGGTGTGTCTATAAATCTTTAACCCGGCACGACCCGGGCTACTGAACGCATAAAAGAACATGTAAAACGTTCACAAGATTTTTAATAATTTTCCCAAGTTATAAAAGAGTTTGTGCCTTGTGCATTCAAATCAATTTTAATAAACATTTTCAAATGTGTCAGTTGAATGTATTTACCAGTGTAAACTGACGTATTTTCCCCAAAAAGATTAAGTGCAGGTACTATACGAAATTGGCTGGTATAAGCTTCCTAAGCATCACGAATAGTCTCGCAAACTCGATGCCGTATCTGAATGAACAATATTTATTTATTTTGATCCGCTGTGGATACATTCGACTTCTGTAATACATTTGATATTACAACCAGAGGTTGAAGTATATATTATCTTTAAAGCTTCCGCTGTGCATTTATATAATTGTGTGGTTTGACTATATTGTTGCCAACATCGTCACGGAAATCCCCCACCGGGCCCACCGGTGAGACACGTGGAAATCGGGGTGTGACAGGTTGGTATCAGAGCCAACGTTGAGCGAATTAAACACTATCCTATTGTGTTTAATCTCAATGACACAATTGCACATACTTGAGTCTAGACAATAACTTAGGACAAATTCGGATTAATACTCCTTTTTGTCATTACTTTCATTTCGATTTTTAATAAGTTTTGGAGCAGGAAAATGCCACCTGTTATATTCCGAGGAAGAGGAAGGGGAAGAAGAGGCAGAGGAGATGTCGTGACACATCACGATCACGAAGCTGGACCGTCAGGTACAAGACCTCCTTCAATGACAAGGAGCGAAGAACCACAACGACGAAGAGATCTTTACGAACCCGCGAGGCATTCCACCTTGCACAGCTCGACGCCATCATACCGGCACTCATTCGGGCCAAACTCAGAGAATGATCCCAACAACCCACAACCTTCCTTCATACCTCTACAACGTTCGGTATCGCACCGAAATTACGACGACCCTACTCCATACTTCATAGGTCAGTTTAATCCGGCTGACTACATACAGGAACCTTCAGGCTTTGTTCCATTAGGGCCACAAGATCACTTCTCCGAAGACCATATGGATGAAGATACTGATCCAACTGAACCTGCTCGTGGTACGCCCACGCATCCGATAGAAGTCTCTGATGGGTCATCTTTCCATGGCACACCCTATCAGGGACCAGACAGTTTCCAAGCGTTGTTCGACCGACATGAGTGGTACTACACGCCACCTCAACAGACATCACAACAACCGCGACATCCACAGGATCCCTCTGAGGATTCACGCTTTGAGGCAGTTACGCCACCACCTCCGCCACCGGCGCAACCAGAAATGCCTGATCCGCCAAGGCGTAGGAGGACGAATGCGCGTATGTCCACACGAGGAGGAGGGGGTATCCACTTCAGCACCCCTCGACACTCTAGTAGTAGCCACTATCCGCCACTACAAGAAGAAGGACCTTCAAGTCCTATACAGGAGGCGAACTCCGCACCAGCTGCACCAAATTCGCCGCCATTTGGGTATGACCAACCCATACCTGCTTACACGAGTCCAACGGCTTACAACCCGTTCGAACCGTCTCAGGCACATTACAACTACAATTATGAGCGCGACCCATATGTCGTGTCGGCTAGATATAATGCACGCTACCGTGACGGAGCTCACGGGAACATGGGAGCAGCGGACTACTCAGCTCATGGGTATCCAATACCTCCCAGACCTCCAGTTCCGCATCAAGCGCCACAACCACGTTTCTCTCCTCCTGAACAGGAAGAGATACTCCATCGACTAGATCGTGTGGAGAGAGAGTTCGAGGAAGAGAAAAAGAGCCACCGAGGATTTCTCAAAGGCTTGGCGAACCTACTAAAGGGCAAAAAGAAGAAACGTGACCACTAGCCCTTAATAATTGTACTAATGTAATTTCTACTTTGAAATAAGTCCCTGCGTGGACACTTATCATATTTCAGTCCCTACGTGGACTTATCTTTTAGTCCTTGCATGGACACCTATCTTATATTAGTCCCTGCGTGGACTTGTCGCTCATTTTAAAACCTCTATGGAGGTATGTACTAGTTAAAAGACCCGTTTAGGGCAATATGTAATTGTATTTAAGATTATGGAATGTATGTTATGAGTTTTGTTTTAATATGTATGAAATAAATCAAAACCACTCCTTTTAAATTGATCTGCCTAAATAAAGAATCTTACGAGTGAAACCTAGCCTGGTGTCTTTTAAGATCCGACCAAGATGGTAGGACTTAATTAAAAGATTCAGATTTCCTGTTAACCGCTGCACGCATGTTAACAATCATGGCAGATGTGATTCGTTAAAAATCACGCACGTCATTCTTATACAATAATCCTTTAAAAGATTTTAAAGACCCAACTAAATGATTTATAAATCTTGGGCAAGAATCATCAATAAGGATGATCATTTATTAAAGCATCCATTAAGTGATGTAGTGCCTACGGGCCAACCTTATTTAAAAACATCCATTAGTGATGTAGTGCCTACGGGCCAATCCTATTAAAACATCGATTAGTGATGTAGTGCCTACGGGCCAAATCTTATTAAAACATCCATTAGTGATGTAGTGCCTACGGGCCAATCTTATTAAAACATCCATTAGAGGTGTAGTGCCTATGGGCCGTAATAATTGTCTTATAAAGACAAAAGACAGTGGTGGTCTATGACTCCCTGTCAGAAAGAGATAAAAGAACTACGGTTCAAATCTCTATGCCTTTAATTCTCTGAAATCTCGGCTAATATTATAAAACATTCTCGTGATTAGGCTTTATGCCGCCAATATTATTGTTATAGCTAAAATAGGATGTATTCAAATCCTAAGATTTAATAAGTAATAAGTTAACCAAATATGGTCTCTGTTACCATGGTTGACAAATTGTCATAAAAGACAATTATATAATAATCTCCTGAATAAAATTTGCTATCTTCTGTAACAGATTCAAGTTACAATGGCGGATCCCAATGGAGAGAATAGCCATACAAATGAAGATGACTACGATAATGCGCCAGTGCATTTGACAGGCGCACAGTTAAAGGCTCTAATTGACAATGCTGTTCAGGCAGCTCTGGATCGTCAATATACTGAGTCCCAAGGCAGAACCGTGTCAAAACCACCCTCTAAACCAAAGACACACTCCAAACCACCCTCTCAACCCAAGAAAGATGACGATAAACACTCGTCCACTGAGAACAGCGTTCATCGCGATAGAGAATATACTGATGCATCAAATGCTAAGGGTTGCACCTACAAATACTTTGTATCTTGTAAGCCCCGGGAATTTACAGGGGAGAAAGGTGCTGTTGATTGTATCACCTGGCTAGATGAGATGGACACTATTGTGGACATCAGCGGGTGTGCAGAGAGGGATGTGGTGAAGTATGTGTCCCAGTCATTTAAGGGCGAGGCCCTGGCTTGGTGGAGAGCGTTGGTGCAGGCATCAGGTAAGTCTGCTTTATACAAGATGACATGGGAGGAATTTATTGCTCTCATTAAGGAAAACTACTGCCCTCAGCATGAGGTTGAGAAGATCGAGGCTGACTTTGTGTCACTGGTGATGACGAACCTGGACTGCCAGGCTTATTTGACGAGCTTCAATACGATGTCTCGCCTGGTTCCGTACCTTGTAACACCAGAGTCTAGAAGAATCGC
Source organism: Helianthus annuus (assembly GCF_002127325.2). Taxonomy (NCBI): domain Eukaryota; kingdom Viridiplantae; phylum Streptophyta; class Magnoliopsida; order Asterales; family Asteraceae; genus Helianthus; species Helianthus annuus. Next base: position 15,604,994 of record NC_035435.2, read on the forward strand.
CCGTTTCATTGGGGGCTTGGAGCCTGCGATAAAGGCGAGTGTAAAGGCCTCCCGGCCGACGACCTTCAGGTCAGTTACTGACCTCTCCTTGTCTCTCACCTTAGACGCTGTCCGTCTGAGGACACTAAGGAGCAAGGAGGCTGAGAAGAGAAAACGCGAGGAGGATACCTCACGAAGATCAGGGAAGAAGCACCGTGGAAACGGTGAAGGCAAAAGAGGGTCGGAGGCAAAGAAAGATGGGCAAGCTGGTGAAAGGCCCAACTGCAAAATCTGCAAGAAACCCCACTCTGGGAAGTGCAGGTTTGCATCGAATTCACAGTCACAACCAAAGACTCCTTCCTGTGGACTGTGCAAGTCTAAGGATCATAAGACTGTGGAATGCAAGAAGATCAAGGATGCAACCTGCTATGGTTGCAACGAAAAGGGGCATATCAAGAGTAACTGCCCTAAGAACGCCAAGAAGGCGGAGGAGACCAAGAAGACAAACGCGAGAGTCTTCCGCATGGATGCAAAGGAGGCAGTACAGAACGACAATGTGCTTACAGGTACTTTTCTCGTAAATAATATATTTGCAAGAGTACTTTTCGATTCTGGCGCTGATAAGTCCTTTGTAGACCAAAAGTTTTATAAACTATTGAACATGCCGATCAAAACCCTAGATGTAAAATACGAGGTAGAGTTAGCAGACGGCACGATAGAAACCGTCTCCACTGTGCTAGAGGGATGTGAAATGTCCATTAAGAACCATTCTTTTCCTCTATCTCTACTTCCCTTCAAACTAGCGGGTTTCGACATAGTCCTAGGCATGGACTGGTTATCCCGTAATCAGGCCCAAATCATTTGCGGCAAGAGGCATATAGTGCTAAAGACTCCGAGTGGTGAATCGCTTACCATTCGAGGAGATACGCAGTACGGGTTACCCGAGGACGTATCTATGCTCAAGGCTTCAAGGTGTTTAAACAGAGGCTGCGTAATTTACATGGCTCAGGTGATAATAGAAGAACCTAAGCCGAAGATCGAGGATCTTCCTGTCATTTCTGAATACCACGAGGTTTTTCCTGAAGAACTACCTGGTTTGCCACCAGATAGAGAAGTGGAGTTCAGAATAGACATCATTCCTGGAGCGGCTCCGATAGCAAGAGCACCTTACAGGCTAGCTCCAACGGAAATGAAAGAACTGAGGACCCAGTTGGATGAACTGCTGGCGAAAGGTTTTATCAGACCTAGTTCATCTCCCTGGGGAGCACCAGTCCTATTTGTAAAGAAGAAGGACGGATCGATGCGGTTGTGCATCGACTATCGAGAGCTAAATAAAGTTACCATAAAGAATAGATATCCTTTGCCGAGGATCGATGATCTATTCGATCAGCTGCAAGGAGCAAGCTATTTCTCGAAGATCGACTTGAGGTCGGGCTATCATCAGCTAAGGGTCAGAGATGAGGATGTACATAAGACAGCATTTAGGACTCGCTATGGTCATTACGAGTTCCTAGTGATGCCTTTTGGGCTCACAAATGCACCGGCTGCGTTCATGGATCTCATGAATCGCGTCTGCAAGCCGTATTTGGACAAATTTGTCATAGTCTTCATCGACGATATCCTTATATATTCCAAAACCAAGCTGACCACGAGAAGCACCTCCGTTGCATTCTCGAATTACTACAGCGTGAGAAACTCTACGCCAAATTCTCGAAATGTGAATTCTGGCTACGAGAGGTTCAGTTTTTAGGGCACGTTGTGAGTGAGCGTGGTATCCAAGTGGATCCCGCTAAGGTAGAGGCGGTCATGAACTGGCAAAGAGCCAAAGACGCCTACCGAAATCCGTAGTTTCCTGGGGTTAGCAGGGTACTACATGAGGTTTATTGAGAATTTTTCAAGGATTGCTGCACCCTTGACCTCCCTGACCAAGAAGAAAGAAAAGTTTATTTGGGGCCCAAAGCAGCAAGAGTCCTTCGAAATACTGAAGCAAAAGCTAAGCAACGCACCTGTGCTGACATTACCGGAAGGTACAGATGAATTCGTAGTTTACTGCGATGCATCACACACGGGCATGGGGTGTGTGCTTATGCAGAAGGGCAAGGTAATTGCCTATGCTTCAAGGCAATTAAAGGTGCACGAAAAGAATTACACCACCCATGACTTGGAGTTGGGTGCCGTTGTATTTGCACTAAAATTGTGGAGGCATTACCTTTATGGTATTAAATTTGTGATTTATTCTGATCACAAAAGCCTCCAGCACCTGTTCAACCAGAAGGAGTTGAACATGAGGCAGCGCCGTTGGATGGAAACCTTGAATGACTATGATTGCGAGATCAGGTACCATCCCGGCA